>NC_092776.1:17675080-17976014 GCF_047496795.1 Chiloscyllium punctatum | reverse complement strand
GTTGCTACCTACACCACATGGACTGTAGCAGTTCAAGAGGTTAGCTGAGCTGAGCTGCTTAAATCATGGACCCCATTACAGAGGACCTCTGTGATCACCATCAACAGCAGCAGAGTCACTTTGAGCTAATTAGAGTTGATTAAAATTTGTTTCAAGCTGTAACCTTCAGGTCAAAGCTTCTAATTGTACACAGGAAAATGTTTTAAATAGCTGTGGGAGAATATATTGAATAATAATTTGCTTCCCTTGTTTTCTTTTTAAGCAGAGGGCTTGTTCAGAAATGTCTGTTGATAGCACATTCTTAAACCTGAAATCAGTTTTACTAATTTCATTGTCTGTATTGTTCATCAAAATACCTCTTCCTGACTCTCCAGTTGTAATATTTTACAGGTAGAGTACAGTCCTAGTTGTGCTGTGTTTCGATCTGCAGCTGCTACGGGAAGGAAGTTGCTTCTGACCAGGAAGCAACCTTTCGTTGGACGGTGCTGCCATGTGTGCTCTCCAATAAGCAGGGTAATTGTACTGATGCATATTAAGCATTTGTCCTTCTAAATGTTTATTGTCTATTAGGTTTAATTTGGTTAACACTTATATAATGAATATAGCGTATATTTGGCTCCATCATTTAATGAAGAGTTATTGTAGTGTACAGCATCGAAACAGACCCTTCGGTCCAACCCGTCCATGCTGACCAGATATCCTAAGTTAATCTCGTCCCATTTGCCAGCATTTAGCCCACATCTCTCTAAACTCTTACTATTTATGTCCTCATCCAGATCCTTCCACTTGTTGTAATTGTACCCACCCCTACTACTTCCTCTGACAACTCATTCTATATGTGCACCACCCTCTGTGTGAAAAGTTGACCTTTAGGTCCCTTAAAAATCTTGCCCCTCTCACCTTAAACCCATGCCCTCTACATTTAGACTCCCGTACTCTGGGAAAAAGACCTTGGCTATTCACCCTATCCATGCCTCTCATGATTTTACAAATGTAACCCCTCATCTCTGAGGCTCGAGGGAAAACAGCCCAAGCCTATTCAGCCACTACCTTTAGCTCAAATCCTCCAATCCCAGCAACATTCTTGTACATCTTTACTGAACTGTTTCAAGTTTAACAACATTCTTCCTATACCCGGGAGACCAGAATTGAATGCAGTATTCCAAAATGTCCTGCACAGCTGCAACATGAAATCCCAACTCCTGTACTCCATGCACTGAACACAAGAGCAAGCGTTCCAAATGTCGTCTTCACTACCTTGTTAACTTGCAACCCCATCTTCATGAAACTATGAGCCTACACGCCTTGGTCTGTCTGTTCAGCCACACGCCCTAGGGCCTTACCATTAAGTCCTGCCCTGATTTGCCTTAACAAAATGCAGCACCTCACATTTATCTAAATTAAACTCCATCTGCCACTTCTCAGCCCATCTGATCCAGGTTCCATTGTACTCTGAGTCAACCTTCTTCACTGTCCACTATACCACCAAGTTTGGTGTCATTTGCAACCTTACTAACCATTCCTCCTATATTCATAGCCACGTCTGGATACTGATTGGGAATGATCAGCCATGATCATATTGAATGGCGGTGCAGGCTCGAAGGGCTGAATGGCCTACTCCTGCATCTATTGTCTATTGTCATTTATATAAATGACAAAAACAATGGACTCAGCACCAACCCTTACAGCACATTGCTGATCATTGGTTTTCAGTCTGAAAAACAACCCTCCTCCACCACCCTCTGTTTCATATCTAGCATTCTATAAAATTGGCTAGCTCTCCCTGGATTACATATGATTCAACCTTGCTAATAAGTCAACCATACGGAACCTCATTGAACATCTTACTGAAGTCCACATAGACAGAGTCCACCGCTCGTCCTTTATCAGTATTCTTTGTCACTTCCTCAAAAACTCAATCACATTAGTGAGTCACAATTTCCCATGCACAAAGCCACGTTGACTCTCCCTGATCAGTTCTTGCCTTTCCAAATACATGTAAATCTTGTCCCTCAGAATCCCCTGCAACAACTTACCCACCACTGACGTAAAACTCACCAGACTAGAGTTCCCTGGCTTTTCCTTACCACCTTTCTTAAAAAATGCCATCACATTAGCCAACCTCCAATCTTTTGGCACCTCACCTGTGGCTATTGTTGATGCAAGTATCACCACAAAGGACCCAGCAATCACTTTCTTGCCTTCCATTCAGATGTTTAATTACGAGCCACCAAATTTTAGGTAATTTTCTTGTAACCACTAAGGCAGAATTAATCTTTCAAATTTATTGACTTTCTAGGTTTCTTTTGTTATTGCAGAGCAGAATTCCAAAGGGGGAATTGGGAAATGAGAATACTATTTTTTTTTGTATTTCTATATCTTAGAGGCTTCATATCAATAATCAAGGAAAAATGTTTCTATCTATCAAAATAGTCTACAGAACAGGAATGAAACAAATAATAAAGCAATTAATAACCAAATAGGATAGGAAAAATTCCTGTAGGTAAAACATGTTTTTTTTAGAAAGTTAGAAGGAATCCATGGCAATAAATCAGAACATAATAGAACTAGGAGCAGGAGTAGGCCATCTGGCCCTTCAAGCTTGCTCCACCATTCAATAAGATTATGGCTGATCTTTTTGTGGCCTCAGCTCCACTTAGCCGCCCTCTCACTGTCTCCCTTAATTCCTTCATTGTTCACAAAAAATCTATCTTAGCTTTAAAAACATTTACTGAAGTAGCGTCAACTACGTCACTGGGCAGGGAATTCCACAGATTCACAACCCTCTGGGTGAAGAAGTTCCTTCTCAATCCAGTCTTAAATCTGTTCCCCCTAATTTTGAGGCTATGCCCTCTTGTCCTCGCTTCATCTGCCACTGAAAACGTTCTCCCTATGTTTATCTTACTTATTCCCTTCATAATTTTATATATTTCTAGAAGATCCCCCCCCCCCTCCATTCTTCTAAATTCCAATGAATATAATCCCAGTCTAGTCAGTGTCGCCTTATAAGCCAGCCCCCTCAACTCCGAAATCAACCCAGTGAATCTCCTCTGAACCCCCTTCAGTGCCAATACATCCTTTCTTAAGTAAGGAGACCAAAACTGCACATAGTTCTCCAGGTGTGGCTTCACCAGCACCCTGTACAGCTGCAACATAACCTCCCTGCTTTTAAAGGCAATCCCTGTAGCAATAAAGGACAACATTCCATTTAACTTCCTAATTACCTCTTGCACATGCTTGATTAATGCATAAGGACACCCAGATCCCTCTACACAGCAGCATGCTGTAACTTTTTACCGTTCAAGTAGTAGTCCTTTTTACTATTATTCCTATCAAAATTGATGTCTTCACATTTATTAACATTGTATCCCATCTGGCAAACTTTTGCCCACTCACTTAAAGTATCTATGTTCCTCTGCAAAGTTTCACAGTCCTCTACAAACTTTGCTCTGCCACTCATCTTAGTACCATCTGCAAATGTTGACACATTACACACGATCCTTAACTCCAAATCATCTATGTAAATTGTGAATAAGTATGGTCCCAACACTGATCCCTGAGGCACGCCACTAGTTACTGATTGCCAGCCAGAATAACACTCATTTATCCCCACTCTTTACTTCCTGTTAGTTAAGCAATCCTCTATCCAGGCTAATACTTTACCCATAATGCCATACATTTTTATCTTATGCAGCAACCTCATGCGTGGCACCTTGTCGAAGGCATTTTGGAAATCTAGATGCACCACATCTACTAGGTGCCCGTTGTCTACATTGCTTGCGTTGTCTTCATAGAATTCCAAAAGATTAGTTAAGCATGACCTGCCCTTCATGAACCTTAATCAAGGTTAAAAGAATCTGAAAGAAGGGAAACTAAAGTTGAGACGTACCAATTGGAACATGCAGAACTGACTGACATGCAGTCCATTTAGTGCTGGAGTGATAGATTTGAACAGAATCATAGAGTGGTTGCAGCAGAAAAAGAGGCAATTTCCAACATAAGAAGTATAAAGAAAAGCTGTTTTATTGGAACGGTAGGGGAAAGGGAAAGGATAGGAGAGCAGTTGAGAATCGGGGCAAACTTTTGGAAGGGCCATCAAATCCTTGGCAAATGTATAAGGTGTGGTGAACTTTATGTTCTTATTCTCTGCTTGTTGATTTATCAGCTATTTATTTAAGATATGGAGAGCATAGAACATAAAACATTACAGTGCAGTCCAGGCCCTTCAGCCCTCGATGTTGTGCTGACCTGTGAAATCAATCTGAAGCCCATCTAACCTACACTGATCCATTCTCATCCATAAACATATTCAATGACCATTTCAATGCCCTTAAAATTGTCAAGTCTACTACTGTTCCACGCCCCTACTACTCTCTGAATAAAGAAACAACCTCTGATCTCTGTCCTACATCTGTCACCTCTAAATTTAAAGCTATGTCCTCTGTTAAAGCTATCGCCATCCGAAGAAAAAAGGCTGTCGCTGTCCACCATATGTAACCCTCTGATTATCTTAAATTTCTCAATTAAGTCACCTCTCAACCTTCTTCTCTCTAATGAAAACAGCCTCAAGTCCCTCAGCCTTTCCTCATAAGACCTTCCCTCCAAATTCCTGATGAAGGGCTTTTACTTGAAACATCAATTTTCCTGCTCCTCAGATGCTGCCCTGCCTGCTGTGCTTTTCCAGCACCATTCTGATCTAGACTTTTGCCTTCCCTCCAAATCAGGCAACATCCTAGTATACCTCCTCTGAAACCTTTCCAAAGCTTCAATATCCTTCCTATAATGTGATGATCAGAACTATACACAATTCTCCAAGTGTGGCCGTACCAGAGTTTTGTACCACTGTAACATGACATCACGGTTCCGAAACGCAATTCCTCTACCAATAAAAGCTAACACACCGTATGCCTTCTTAACAACCCTATCTACCTGAGTGGTAACTTTCAAGGATCTATGTACCTGGACCCCGAGATCTCTCTGCTCATCTACACTACCAAGAATCTTACCATTAGCCCAGTGCTCTGCATTCCTGTTGCTCCTTCCAAAGTGAATCACTTCACACTTCTCCGCATTAAACTCCATTTGCCCCCTCTCAGCCAGCTCTGCAGCTTATCTATGTCCTTCTGTAACCTGCAACATCCTTCGTCACTATCCACCCTCGGTGTCATCCACAAATTTACTAACCCAGCCTTCTATGCTCTCATCTAGGTCATTTATAAAAATGACAAACAGCAGTGACCCCAAAATAAATCCTTGTGGTACACCACTAGTAACTGAACTCCAGGATGAATATTTCCCATCCACCACCACCCTCTGTCATCTTTTAGCTAGCCAATTTCTGATCCAAACCACTGAATCAACCTCAATCCCATGCTTCCGTATTTTGTGCAATATTCTACCATGGGGAACTTTATCAAATACCTTACTGAAATCGATGTTTTTGGTTTAAACATTTTTTCTTGATTTTTTTTTATTTTCAACCTCTGATATAAAAAGCAGAAGCAGGAAAATGAAGGCTTAATCTTCTGTCATGGCTTTCTGCAGATTTTGTGTTTGCCAAGATAAGTAATAGCTGAGACAATGGATAGACAGTTTCTGTATCTTGTATGTAGAGATGCAGCTGTGGTGCATTCGAAGTTAAAACATTGCTTAAACTACCCATATTTTTCCTAGAAATTTTATTTTCCCTCTTTCTTGTCTGATCAAATTGACTCCTTGCTATTGTATTAATCCAAACACTTTGGAAATTCTTGCACAGACTACTATTATTGCTATTCAAACCATGGTTATCTTAGCAGGCTGCTCAGCCCACATCATAATTTTGTTTTTGCTTGATGTCCACACATACACAATTACAGCAGATTTTGGTGAATATCTCTGGGAGTCCTGACTGATTTTCAGTTCCTTAATCTAAGGAAATGGACAAAATTTATAATGTTCGTGACACCTGGCTAAAATTGGGTAATTCATCACAGACCAGGTTGGAAATCCCTTTTCTGGATATGATTGAGAAAATGCCCTCTTTCTTGTTTAGACCTATTTTTGTTACTGTCTGTCTGAGATTGTTAGTTTATTACAAAATTATGGAATGTTTGAGAAAGCTGGGCTTGTTTCATTTAGAATGCTTATAGAGGAGATGTTTTGTATCAGAGGGGTATCTGGATTCCAACCCAGGTCAGAGGTGAAAGGCTAATGAGTTTAACCCAATCTGATCACTATGTTTTAACTCACTGTTCAGAATTTTCATGCTGCAGTTACAATAAAAAGTGTGAAAGAAGTCACTTTATTTTTGGTGATTGAATAATGTGGTTTTAATATTTCTGAATATAATGCAAAATCATGACTTCAGTCTTTTACTCTTTGCTACCCAGGATAAACTTTTCAATACCAGCATCCCTTCTCAGGGACTACGGAATGTAATTTATATTAATGAAACGCACACCAGGTATGAACTGTATCTGTCATGAAAATTAACCAAGCAAAAAATGGCGAATGACTTTTTTCTATTTAATACATAGATTATAAGATAGACTGATCCAACTTGCATAATCTGAGAGGAATCATTAGAATTCCTACACTGCAGATAGAGGCCATTTGGCTCATCAAGTCTGCACTGATCCTCCAAAGAGTATTCCAACTTATCCCCGTAACCCACATGTTCCATAGTTAACCTGGTCTGTACATCCCATAACACTAATTTACCATGCCCAGTTCACCTAGCCTGCACATCTTTGGACTGTGGAAGGAAACTGGAGCACCTGAAGGAAACCCGTGCAGACAGCGGGAGAATGCGCAAACTCTACAGTCGCCCAAGGCTGGAATCAAACCCAGGTCCCTGGTACTGTGAAGTTGCAGTGGTAATCTGGACTGATATGACACCTTTGCATAAAACATTTATTTAGTTAAATTTCCTAGACTAATCTTAATGTTGCTTCATTCCATTTTTACAGAACTCCTTCTGAGATTACACTACTTTAAAGATTGTTTGAGAGTAGTTAGATGCAACTCATGTCTTTTAGTATATGTTAAGATACTACATGTAGTTTGTTTATCATTGTGGAGCATAGCCCTCTGTACAGTGAAAAATCAAATGGTTAACTTGAATCAGATTTTACACTTTGTTGACAGTACTGAGAAAAATGTACATAGCATTGTTAAATGTTCATGTTACTTAAGATTTGAAACTCATTGAAAGCACAACCAAATTGAATTGAACAACAAACATCATATTAAGCTTGCTTGAGTTGATCAGCAGGTGCCAACTTGTTTGTTGGAAAAAGCACAAATGATTTCTCTCTCCTACTGTTGAATCTTTCACTTGGATGATTCAGCACCTTAAGTCAGGGCACATTTTTAAGAGACATTTTTAGAGCAGCACAGTGACTCAGTGGTTAGCACTTCTGCCTCACAGCACCAGGAATCTGGATTCAAATCCAACCTTGGGTAATTGGCTTTGTAGAGTTTGCGCTGGGTACTCCAGTTTCCTCCACAGTCCAAAGATGTGCAGTTTACGTGGATTGGCCATGCTAAGTTGTCTGTAGTTTCTAGTGATGTTCAGGCCAGGTGGATTGGTCATGGTAAATGCGGGGACAGGGGAATAGGGTAGGGGATTGGATTTGCTGGAATGCTATTCGAGAGAGAGTGCAGAATAGAGGCGTAGAACAACATCTTTGTGTGCTGTAGGACATGTGACATATGAACTTCTCAGTAATGTTTGTCAGGTTATCCTAAATATACAAATAATCTGATGAGTTTACATCTTTGATTACCACAATTATCTGATGCTACCCTATGAAGGTGGCATCATTTGGGAGGCTCTGCAATTTCTAGGCAGGTGCATTACATGGCATCCCAGCCAGTGTGATTATTGTCGAATATTTCCTCACAGCCAGCTGAGAATAATGCTATCATAGGTTTGAAAATAGATTTCCTGTGCACCAACATACATTAATGGGGAAATGGTATGCGGTGCATTGGGAATGAAGAGAACAGACAAAAAAAAACAACTATGGAGGAAGAAAAAAAAAATCATGAATTGCACGAAACAATTGTCATGTATTTTTTGCCAATCACTTAACAGTATGTAAGGTGAAAAGTATTTCTTTAAAAATTATAGTTCAGCAGTATTTTTGTTATTTTTACCTGTTTTTAAATCAATTTCAAATCCTTGTGAGGCCATCAAGAAAAAAATGCTTTATATTGGAAGCGTGAGCTCTGGTGTACTTACTATGGGGCAGTGATTGAAATTATTCAGCGTTTGCCATGTCTTTATTTGGTAATCTAGATATCGAGGCTGGCTGGCACGGCGTCTCTGCTATGTCTTGTTTATTCAGGAACGAGATGTGCATCATGATATGTTTTCAAGGAATGTGATTGAGAATGTTTTGAACAACAACAGGTATGAAAAGCTTAGCTGCTTTGATTTACCAGCTGTTTTTTGTAAAAGATTTTCTTGAAGTTAAATAATATCATGAAGACTTGTCACTTTCATTATGTAGATAACAGGATTGATGATAAAATAAACCCTTCAATGTATATTGATGCTGTCTGAACCCCTAACTGAGAAAACCACTTGAGTTGGGCGTGGAATATTCTGTCAGTGTCATGCTTTTTTCCAAAGATGAACACCTCCAAGTCAGTTTTCTAGCCAGCTCAAAGTTATACTTCTATTTCCAAAGAGCGCACAAGTGTCATTAAGGTCATCTGGGTCAGAGAAAAAGAGAGATCTCATTTCAAATAGAGTCATGTATGATCACAGTGGACTCCTGGAAGTTTATACCTGTTGTCACTTTATTTTATAAAATGGGAGTCTACTTGAAATAATGTATATTTGGAACTAGCTTTTAAACAATTTAATGCAAGAGTATCGATCCTTCAATGGATCTGTCAGTACATTTTAGATAATAGCACAATGATGATATAGCGAAACTGGGGTAGTCACTGGCATGTCACTTTATTGGCTGTGGTCAACTAGCGTGATGATTATATACTTAAACAAGTATGAAATCTTGGGTGGATTTCAGTCATGTGAAGAATCAAAATCCCAAAAGGGGTCCTGCTGTTGCTTTAAATTGGTAAGCAGAGAATTCTACCAAAGAAACTGCTGGTGAGTTCCAACACTTTGCCACAGTTCCCACAGAAGAGTGATCATGAGGAATCATGGTTTTAACTCTGCCTGTATTGAAAGTGGCAGCATGATTTGAAAACTTGGGGGGGGGGGGCTGGAAAAATGGATGGCAAAATCTTAAAGCCAATGCAGTCACAATCCATTCTCAAACAAAAAGGTCAAGAATTTTGCTCAAGACCACAAAAAATGTTCTCATAAATACAAATAGTTTATAGGTATGATTTATTTTGTTTTAACATTTTCATCCTGTTTCACTAAACATGATGTGGAGGTGCTGGTGTTGGACTGGGGTGGACAAAATCACCTGTCACAAGACATCAGGTTATAGTCCAACAGATTTATTTGAAGTCACAAGCACTGCTCTTTTGTTTTTCTTTCAATTGTTGGTATGCTTCTTTGCAGTAGTCCATTCCGTTCTGTACGACAAAGGTTCCTCCTTTGTCTGCTGGTTTGATGACGATGCTGTGGTTAGTCTTGAGAATATGGATGGCAATGCATTGTACTTGGGTGACATCTGGACTATCTTGTGAGCGCAGCTGATGAATTTGACATTGACATATCTCCTGACAGCTTGGGCATACATGTTGAGCCTAAGGCAGCGGCCTTCCAGAGGAGTCTAATTTGACTGTTTTCTCTTTGGTTGCTGCATGTCAGATCTGACAAAGGAGCAGCACTGTCAAAGGTTTTGATTTCAACTAAACCAGTTGGACTATAACCTGGTGTCATAGAGTCCTACAGCATGGAGACACGCCCTTTGGCTCAAACTGATCCATGCCGACCAAAATGTCCATCAATGCTAATTCCATTTACCTGCACTTGGTCCATATCCTTCTAAATCTTTCCTCTCCATATATCTGTCCAAATGCTTTTTAAAATTTTGTTAATGCATCCACCTGAACCACTTCTGCTGGCAGCTCATTCCATATGCGTACCAACCTCTGTGTAACAAAGTTGCCCCTCAGGTTCCCTTTTATTCTTTACCCTCTAATCTTAAACTGATGCCCTGTAGTCCTCAATTCCCAACCCTGGGTTGTGTGACTTCAGACTTTGTTTCACTAAAGAATACACTTTACCAGACAATGAAATAACTAGGTAGAGAATTTGTATTTATGTTTGATTAATTTTGTATACATCTCCCATACATGGGTATAGTGCAGGAAGATGCTGTCATCTTACTGCATATCAGATTGCAATATAATAAAGCAAAATAAAGTAACAGTGGTCTGTGTTTGGAGCAGCGTACATTGGCCTTATTAAGGAAGGCACATTTGGAATCAATCAACGAGGTAGGTGCAGCTCACAAAAGAGGTAGGATCCCAGTTTAATTCATCAAAATGAGGTTCTTGCTTGTTTCAGGTTTAGCCCGCTAGCTGTCTACTTCGACACTCGTGATGATCCCCATAAGTTACATAATCTCACCAGATAGCTGCTTAAAATTCCCCTCCCCTTCCTCCAGGTGCTGATCCATATTGAAGTAGGATTCAGTGGATGCCAGCAACCCTCCTAGATTAGGCAGAATCCCATTCTTTACAGGTGAGCATTCACATTTTGGGTATTTTTGTCATGAGACCACCAAAGTTCAATTGTTAGCCAAGCTAGAAATAACGGGTTATAGTTCATTGTTTTTCCATCTGGAGTAAGGTTAATCATGAAGTTCCTCAGGGCCATGTTAGGTGTTCCTGATAAATATTAGTAATCTAGACCTTTATATACAGGGCACAATTTCAAAATTTGCAGGTGATACAAAACTTCAAGTTGTGGTGAATTATGGGAAAGATAATATAGAACTTCAAAAAAGGGCATAAGCAGGTTGGTTGAACGTGTGGACAAATGGCAGATAAACTTTGATTCAGAGAATTGAGAAGTGATTTATCTTAGTTGAACGAATATAGAAGTACAATATAAAGCAAAGGGCACAATTCTAAAGTATATATACATTATAGAAAGAAAGGATTGATGGTGGCAGGACAGGCTGAAAGTGTTTAATAAATAAAACATATGTCATCTTGGGCTTTTTCAATAGTGGCATAACATATAAAAGAAAACTATAGAAAATACTGGTTTGACCTCAGCTGGAGAATTATGTCCTGTTCTGGGCACTATGCTTCAGGAAGCATATGAAGGTTTTAAAAAAGTGCAGAGAAAGTACCAAGAATGGTTCCAGTATTGAGGAACTTCAGCTATTTAGGTTGGAGAAGTTGGATTTGGTTTTGGAAAAAGTTGGGAGGTGATCTCAAATATAAGAAACAGGAGCAGAAGCGCACCTCAAACCTATCCTACTGCTCAGAAGATCATAGCTGGTTTGCCCCAGGTTTAAACTCCTCTTTCATGCCAGATCATCATTGTTCTCAACTCCCCAATATTTCAAATATCCATCAACCGCCTCTTCAAATTCTTTCAATTATCTCGCCTCCATAACTCTCTAGTTAGAGAATTCCTAGCATTCACTACCCTCTGAAAAAAATGTCTTCAGTTTTAAATGAGTGCCCTTTTTTCAGTAACTATATCCCTTATTTCATAATTCCCTCGCTGGTGAAAATGTCTTCTCTGCACTTAGCTTGTTAACCCTCTTCAGAATCTTGTATATTTCAATAAGATCACCCTTCATTCTTCTGAACTGTAATCAATAAAAACCTAACCATTTTAGCAGTCTTGACTAATCAGTCCCTTCAGACCAGTAATGTACCTAGTGAATCTCTTTT
The DNA here is from genome assembly GCF_047496795.1 of Chiloscyllium punctatum. Lineage (NCBI taxonomy): Eukaryota > Metazoa > Chordata > Chondrichthyes > Orectolobiformes > Hemiscylliidae > Chiloscyllium > Chiloscyllium punctatum. Next base: position 17,964,185 of record NC_092776.1, on the reverse strand, counting down.
GAACTGCCTCCAATGCCACTATATCCTTTCTTAAATACGGGACCCAAAATTATACACTGTACACCAGTTACAGCCTCACCAACAATCTGTACAGTAATAACAGGACATCCCTGTTTTTAAACCCCAGCTCTCCAGCAATGAAGGTCAAAATTCCATTTGCCAACTAGAATGTTGTCAGGGCTGATAGCCTTTGCTATATTCAATGACTAGTGATCTCTTATCATCACATGAAGTGAATCAAATTGTCTGACATCGAGGATGATAGAGGCCTCAAGCGGAGGCAGCAATGTGTTGTCCACTCAGCACTTCTGCTCAAGGTGGTTGCAAATGCTCCCCCTTCAAATACTTTGTCTTTTGCTCTGGTGTGCTGGGCTCTCTTGATCATAGAGGATACAATGTTTTTGGAGTGTTCTTCTCTTTATAGTTATGTAATTGTTCACTAACAGTCCAAACTGGGATGTGCCAGGACTGCAGAGCTGGGATCTGATCTAGATAACATCCGAGGAGAGAGAAAAAAAGTTTAAATGTCAAGTTGATGGCTTTCATCACACCCAGGCAAAGTTAGTTCTGTGACGATTTCAAACAAGTGCAATTGAAAAAGATGAACGAAAAACAGAAAGGGAGATCTGTGATAAAGTGGAAGATTAAGAGATACAAAAGAGTTGGTGGTACAGGCCTAAGCAATGTGGTAATGGGGCAAATAAAAGGAATAAAAGATGTGCACAGGAGGGGTGTGAATGGCAGAATGAAGAGCAGCTACTGTCAGAAACAAAGAGAAGAGAAAGAGTAACGTCAAATAATGAAAAGAAAAGGAAACAAGTTGCAGACATTGTGGGGAAAGGGTGAAGGAGAATGGAGGGGAGGAGGCAGTTGGTGGAAGGAGTGAGCGGGTAGGTGGAGATGGAACCCAGAGAGAGAATGACAGTTAGGCAGACAAGAGGATGGATGATAGTTTGTCAGAGAGAAAGAAAGGCTGCTAATGGGGACCATCAGTGGGTGAAAATGGGTCAGCTATGCTGAAGGCAGACCCTCTCATGAAGGCTGAAGGGTTCTCAAATGAAAATGAGATTCTGTTCTAGCTTGCGCTGAGTTTCATTGGAGCACCGCAGCAAGTTGAGGCAGAAATGTTCGCCAGGGAACAGGCTGATGTGTTAAAATGGCAGGCAACATGAAGCTAAGGGTCATTTTTGCACACAGGACGTAGGTGTTCCACAAAGTGGTTGCCCAGTCCACGTTTCATCTCCTTAGTGTAGAGGAGGCCACATTGTGAGCAGCAAATACAGTAAACTAGAGTGATTGAAGTGCAGGTAAGCCGATAGAAAGAGGGTCTTCAGCCTTAGATATTGAGGAGGTGGAAGGTGAACAAGTTGTCGTGGGGAGGTATTGGGAATGGAGGAGGAGTGAACCAGGGTGTTCTGGACAGAGCAGTGCCTGCCAAATACTGACAAAAGCAAGGAGATGAATATGTGTCTGGTAGTGGCATCCCACTGGTGATGGTGGAAATGAGAGGAGTGCAGGAAATGGGTCAGACATGGCTAAGGTCCCCATCAACTTCGATGGTGGTAAATCATCGGTTAAGGTAAAAGTTGGATATTTCTGAGGCCCCTCTGCGGACAGTGGCTTCATCAGAACAGATGTGATGGAGAAACTGGGAGAATGGAATGGAGTCTTTATAGGAAGCAGAGTTTGAGGATGTTCAGTCAGTAACTGAGAAAGTCTGATTCAAAGTGGATATCGATGACCAGCCTATCTCTAGAAACAGAGATGTCAAGAGATGGAGCAGTCAGAGATGGACCAGGTGAAGGTGAGAGCAGGGTAGAAACTTGAAGTGAAATTGATAAATTTTTCAAATTCCAAATGGGTGAAGGAAGCTGCACCGATGTTGTCATTGATGCACTGGAGAAAGAGTTCTAGCTGGGGTCTGGAGTAGTACTGAAACAAAGAATGTTCCATGTACCCCACAAAGAGACAGACATAACTGCAGGCCATGCAGATACCCATGGCCACCCTTTGATCTGATGAAAGAGAGTGAAGTTAAAGGCGAAGTTGTTCAAAGTGAGGACAAACTTGGCCAGGCAGAGGAGGGTGGTGGCGGATAGGGACGGTTCAGGCCTTCTTTCTAGGAAGAAGTGGAGAGCTCTAAGATTGTCCTGATGGGGGAATGAGCATATAGAGAAATTGCATGTCCATGGTGAAGAGATTCTGAAACTAATGTAAAGGTCAGAAGAATCGTGAATGTAAGTGGGAAGGGACTGGGCAAGGGGAGAAAAGAAGTCAAGCTGAGGTAGAAACAAAGTATTCTGCAAACCAGTCACACAATCTGCATTTGACCTACCCAATATAGAACCAATTGCATTGTGAGCAGCAAATACAATATATAAATTGAAAGAAATACAGGTTATCACTGTTACATCCAGAAGCCATGGAAGGTAGGGAAAGAAGGAGGAGTTTAAAGGGCACTTACATTGAAATATACTATGGGAAGGAAGGGGGTATTATGGGGTGTTTAAGGAATGACCAGACGATGGAGGGAATGTTCCATTTGGAATGCTGAGATTAGAGTAAAGGGGAAGCTGTATTTGGTGATAGCATCATGCTGAAGGTAGCCGAGCTGAGTATGGAACGTGGGGACAAGGAGAACCTTGGAGGGAAAAGAGCAGAAATGCAATAAATAGAATGCCAGATGCAGAGCCCTGTCAAATATATTGAGGGGAATCCTCAGTTGAGGAAAATCACATCAGAAACATTGGTATGGAAGTCTAAGTCATTAAAACATGGCATGATGGCTCAGTGGTTAGCACTGCTGCCTCACAGTGCTGGGGACCTGGGTTCAATTCCAGCCTTGGGTGACTGTGTGGAGTTTGCACATTCTCCCTGTGTCTGCGTGGGTTTCCGCCAGGTGCTTCGGTTTCCTCCCACAGTCCAAAGATGTGCAAGTTAGGTAGATTGGCCATGCTAAATTACCCATAGTGTTCAGGGATGTGTAGGTGAGATGCATTAGCCAGGGGAAATGCAGGGTTACAGGGATGGAGTAAGGGGATGGGTCTGGGTGGGTTGCTGTTTGGGAGGTTGGTGTGGACTTCTGGGCAGAATGACCTGTTGGAATTCTATTAAAAGAAAAGGTAGAAGCTAGGAAAATGTGTTATTATGGGAAGCAATGTGTAAGGAAGTATAGTTGAAAAATGCGTTGCTGGAAAAGCGCAGCAGGTCAGGCAGCATCCAAGGAGCAGGAGAATCGATGTTTCGGGCTTAAGCCCTTCTTCAGGCTTACGCCAGAAATGTCGATTCTCCTGCTCCTTGGATGCAGCCTGACCTGCTGCGCTTTTCCAGCAACACATTTTTCAGCTCTGATCTCCAGCATCTGCAGTCCTCACTTTCTCCAAGGAAGTATAGTTGAACTGTTTGAGAGTAGAAGTGGGCTTGAAGTGAATACTTGTTGATAACCTATCCTCAAATGGAAACTGAGAAGTCGAGGAACTGAAGAGTCGCAGAAAATTGGTGCAAAGGTGGGAGAGAGGAACGGATGTTTGAAATTAAGTTGGTGATGTTTTCCAACAGACTCCAGTACCAATATCATCAATGTACAGTATTGGAAAAAGAGGTGAAGTTGGTTGAGGTAGGTGTGGAGAAGAGAAGGGAAGAAAGAGAGGTAGGAACAGAAGGCCAAGGAGCTCTGCAACCAAAAATGTTCTCGATATCCAAATACTCTAGACTGTATTTACAATGCAGTCAAAATGAAATTCATGAAATCTAAATGTAGCATTAGGCACTTGAATTTCTCAATATAATATGAGCATTAAAATTGCTTTTGTAGGGCTCAATCACGAGCATTAGCAATACCATTTTTAAAACAGTAGAGTTAGGCATTGTTACTTGAAAATATTCAGTTTTTTAAAAATTAATTCTATAAACTTTCAATTAGAGTGCAAAAAGCTATTATGGAGACGGTAGCTGAAAGAATGCCTGTGGAAACTCTTGCCCAGCCAGACCCCAAAGCTGTGAGTAAAGTAAAGAGAAAAGCTCGAGGAATCCTTCAGCAGATGGTGGCCAATATCTCACCTGTTGTGATCAGGTAATTGATGAGATCGTGTCAAAACATTGCTTTTGCCAATTTTCTGTTGTAATTAATATAGATGTTTTAAAAAATGGTCAAACTATCTGGATTAAATTTCCTGTCATATTGCATTGAAAGTGGCTATTTAGGTGGGCATCTGATCTGAAAGACTGCACCTTGACAATACAAGCCACTAAAGTGGCAGCTCCTATCATTAGAGATTCAGGTATGGACGTCAAACTCAGCCAAGTGAACCAAGCTGACAAACAAGCTTTTAAGCTCTGAATTTTGGTAGAGATACTGTTCCTTTGGGCAGAGAGCTACTGGGTAGCAAACAGGTTGCTTTGCACCCTTTTGCTCTCATAGCTGTTAAACTAAAGGTAAAAATGGCTGCAACACAGTGCTTCATAATAGTGTTATTTGATTTTTTAATTCTAATCTTGTCCTCCAGTATTGAACTTGGCAAGCCATTTTCCAGGAATGGTTTTCAAGGTCATGAGCTCATCAAGCAGGTCAAACATGTTCTACCATGTTCATCACAAATTCATGCCATTGTTACATTTTATTTTATTTCTTTTCATACTTTTCTTCCTCTTGTGTTTCTTCTCTCCTCCCATCTACCCCTCTACCACCATATCATTTGATACTTGGAAGGTCATTGTGATACAAATTCCATTCATTGCTCAAAATCGCGGTATTGCCAGCATAAGCAGAAAGCAAAGATCCTAATCCTGCTAGATTGTATACTGTTCTCATCTGTTCCCTCAGAGAAACCAAATAGCTTTGTAATCAGTAACCGTTAAGAGCTTCGTATAATTTATCAGAAGTTTTTTCAGATTTCTCCTGCTGGCTTGTTACATAAATGCATTGGGATTGGATTATACAAAGGTCCCATTTCTGATCAGTGCTGCGTTAGTTGATCAGTCAGAACAGTGATAGAGGGTCTTAACTGTCCTGGAAGGCTGACTAACTATCCCATATTTTATGGGACCACCCCAGATCAATTAAGACTGTTTGTTCTTTTGAATGTTGTACATTCTGTAAACCTTATGACAACCCACTTGTAAAACTTCAGCAGTAGCCCCCACCCTCTGCCATGCTGAGCTACAGCAGGAATCACCATCTTCCTCTTCCTCTCACCTCCCCTCTCCCTTCTGGCTATGTTTCACTTTCACAATAGAATATTTTTCATGCTCCAATCATTTAACATATACATTTTCCAACAGTAGCTGTATAGAACCGCTATTGATATCACAAGATGTTTGCTTCAAGTTCTATGCAGAGAAGAGAAATGCAAAGCCTAGTTTGCATCCAATAAACGTTTGCGTAAATAACCTATTTTGTTTTTTTAGATTGACAGGTTGGGTGTTGTTAAAACTGTTCAATGGCTTTTTTTGGAGCATTCAGATACACAAAGGGCAGCTGGAAATGGTTAAAAAAGCTGCAGCAGAGGTAAGCAATTACAAATAAGTGCAAACTTAATGAAGTGCAGTGTACTTGAGTGGGAAATTATATCTGCTTTGCTGGCTGGTTGCTAAGAGGAGAGTGAGAATGATGAGAGTAACTACCTGTTGTGTTGGGAAACACCTGGATCCTGTGCAGTGCCTTCTGATGAAATGTTTACCTTAGCTCACTTGCTCTACCTGGAATCAATAGCAATTTAGCATGTTGTTGCTCAGGTATCCAGTTGGCATGAGTTGCTGATGATACTGTAACAGTTCAAAGCTACTTATTGCTTGCTGAGCTTTAGCACCACGAGAGATAAGTAGTTCAGAGGCCTGACACAAGCCTCTGAATGGTTTCTTTGGATTCATAGGCCATGAAAAAGCCAAGCTTTAAGCTTACTTTGAATGAACTCAGCCTTTTCTCATCTGGTACTTTTTCCATAAAACGTTTGAACCTATAATACCTTCATCATAAAAATATCATTCAGAAAATACCAATGTATTAATTAGCAACAAGGTCCATTTCTCAAAAGTGTCAAGTTTTAATTCCTAAATTATTGCCCTAAGGTCATGATTATGGTTATAATTAGAAGTGGGTTGCAAATAGACACAAAATTGAATGATGCGTTAACTAGGCATGCTTGTGACCCAAATACTTTTTACCTAATGTCAATTTAAGAGAAACCTTTGCTAGGAAGGAAGAAATTTAAGTAACTTGAAGAAATAAGAGGACTAATTGGAGGGTAATTTCTTCAGTTTCTTTAGTAGCATTTTTGTTTGAACCTTTACTTCTAAATAGTTAGACTCAGTATTATAAATTTTTTGTCCTATTTTCTAATTGTTCCAGGAGTGAGTAGATATTTTTAATCAACCTGTTCAGACTTGATATGATGCACCTCTGGAGTTAGTGGATTTGAATCTGGGCCTTCTTGCCCAGAGATATGGACACTACCATTTCACCATGAGAGCCCCTGCAGGAGTATGTATGCTGGATGAGACTTGAGTCATTTTGGCTGTCAATGATGCTGACTTGAGCATCAAATTAAACATGATGTTCTTGTATAACATGCATTATTTTCCCTACCTTGTGACCTTCTCCATTGTGCAATGCTCTGTATAAAGTTGCACTATTTTGATTTCCCAGGCACACTGTGTACTATTTAAAGTTGCATATCAGTGCAATACCAAATTGTTAGCTCCATTATTTTCCTTTGCTAATTTGGAATGTTTCTAAGAAGATTCTCAATTGAAATGCAGCCTCAGCACTACCAAGGCTGTACCCTTGCCAACTAAGAACAAAGAAAAAGTGAGGGAATGCAAGCAGTCTTTCTCAGGCTGGGGAATGGTGGTTGTGAGTGGTATTCTGGTGGAGCAGAGAGACAGAGAGAGATTACAGCCAAAAAGGACAATAAGACTGAGCACTTCGGATTTTCATAAAGCAGTCCCAGTGAAGCAATATTGGCAGCTGAGTCGCATTGTCTGAATTTCTAAGATCTTGCTGTTAAACATAATACATTGAGTTGCCATGAAGTGAAAGGAAATATTCTGCATTGAGTAATAAAGAACAAAATCAAGCTGTTTATGTTTAACTTGTGACAGTGTTAATTTAGGCATCACAGATATTCAAACCTAAGAAGGTAAAGTCATCATGTAACTAGTCCTCCAATTCTTTAATTATCCTAGCACAGAACACTATTCAATGATAACCAGAGTTGTCCCAAACCTGATTCATCTTTTAAATAAATGTTATATTTATTTGTGTAAAAGTGCATTGGGAGTAGTCAGTTAAGTTAAAAGGAAATGATGCGCATGGTCGGTGCAAATTGTATGACATTGGACACTGTGAGTGCTTTCACATTCTAATGTAATTGAGATATTTAAATAATATTCTAAATTGAGAGCAATGCCTGAATTGCTTTTAATTATTGTTTGAATTCACATTTTAAACAAATTGGTCTCAATTTTTTCCTCTCTTCAAATCCCGTTTATTTAATTTGCTTTTTCTTTGCTGGATTTCACATTCAATGTATAGTGGTTGAGTGTCCAACTATATTCAAGAGGTGCTCATTAACTGGGGGCTCACTTGGGCTCCTATAAATATTTTTAATCAATCTGTTCAGGAATATTATGGCACACCTCTGGAGTAAAACCATAAGGCATAGGAGCAGATGTGGGGCTATTCAGCCCATTGAGTCTGCTCTGCCATTCAATCATGGCTGATAAGTTTCTCAAACCCATTCTCCCACTTTTTCCCTGTAATCCTTGATTCCCTTTGCAATCTGTCTTTTTGTCTTAAATAAACTCAATGACCTGGCCTCCACAGCCTTCTGTGGCAGTGAATTCCATCGATTCACCACTCTATGGCTGAAGATGTTTCTCCTCATCTCTGTTCCAAAAGGTCTTTCCCTTACTCTAAGGCTGTGCCCTTGGATCCTAGTCTCTGTCATCAATGGAAACCTCTCCCCAATATCCACTGTGTCCAGGCCATTCAGTATTGTGTAAGTTTCACTTAGATCCCCCCCTCATCCTTCTAAATTCCATTAAGTATAGACCCAGATTCCTCACACGTTCCTCATATTTTAAGCTGTTCATTCCTGGGACCATTCATATAAATCTCCTCTGAACATGCTGCAGGACCAGTACACTTCTCCTGAGATATGGGGCCCAAAACTGCACAGAATACTCCAAATGTGGCCTGACCAGAGCTTTATCGAGCCTCAGAAGTACATCCCTGCTTTTATAGTCAAGTCCTCTTGAAATAAATGCCATCATTGTATTTGCCTTCTTAATGTCATAGAATCCCTACAGTGTGGAAACAGGCCATTTGGCCCAACAAGTCCATACCAACCCTCCGCAGAGTATCCCACTCAGACCCTTCCCCATTACTCTACATTTCCCATGACTAGTGCACCCATCCTACACATCCCTGAACACTATGGGCAATTTAGCAAGGCCAGTTCACCTACCTTGCACATTTGTGCACTGTGGGAGGAAACGTGAGCACCCGGAGGAAACCCAAGTAGACACGGGGAGAATGTGCAAACTCCACACAGGCAGTCACCCGATGGTGGAATCGAATCCAGGTCCCTGGTGGTGTGAGGCAGTAGTGTTAACCACTGAGCCACTGTTAACTACTGACTCACCTGCAAGTTTACCTTGAGGGAATCCTGGACTAGAACACTCTACTCTCTTTGCACTTCAGACTTCTGAATTTTCTCCCCATTTAGAAAATAGTCTGTACCTCTATTCTTCCTGCCAAGGTGCATGACCTCACACTTTCTCATGTTGTACCCCATCTGCCACTTCTTTGCCCACTGTCCTAACCTGTCCAAATCCTTCTACAACTTTCCCACCTCCTCAGTGCTACCTGTCCTTGTTGTATCATCTGCAAACTTAGCCAGAATGCCCTCAGTTCCTTCATCCATACCATTAATGTGTAAACTGAAAAGTTGCGGTCCCAACACTGAGCCTTGTGGAATACTACTTGTCAACAGCTGCCATCCTGAGAAGGACCCTTTTATCTCCACTCTCTGCTTTCTGCCAGACAGCTAAGCTTCTATCTATGCTAGCACCTTACCTCTAACGCTATTGGCTTTTATCTTATCCAGTAGTCTCCTGTGTGGCATGTTTTCAAAAAGCCTTCTTGACATCCAGGTAGATAACATCCATTGGTTCTTCTTGATGTAATCTGCTTGTTAATTCCTCAGAGAATTCTAGCAGATTTGTCAGGCGTGACCTCCCCTTGATGAAACCATGCTGACTCTGTCCTATTTTACCATACACTTGCAAGTATTCAGAAATCTCATCCTTCACGTTGGATTCCAAGATCTTGCCCACAACCAAGGTTAGGCTAATTGGTCTGTAATTTTCCATCTTCTGCCTTACTCCCTTTTTAAAAAGTAGTGTTACTCTGAGACCCTCCCTGATCTAGTGATTCCTGAAAGATTATCACTAGCACCTCTAATATTTCTTCAGCTATCTCCCTTAGGACTCTGAGGTGTAGTCCATCTGGTCCAGGGGATCTTTTCATCTTCAGGCCATTCAGTTTTGCTAGCACCTTCTCCTTGGTGATGACTACCATACTGAGGCCTGCCCCCTCACTCTCTTGAGTAGATGGGACTTGAACCTGATTTGTGATAGAGTCATTGACACTGCTCCACAAAATCCCTGTTTGGGCTACTATATATATATTAGGGATGTAAGGGGGCTCTTGTGGTGCATCGGTAGAGTTATTGGCGAGATAGTCTTGGCTCAAGTCCCATTTGTTCCAAAGATATATGCCTGTATAGGTTAATTATATATATCTATGGGAGTCTAAGAGGTCTTGTGGCACAATGGTAGGGTACCTTCTCTGAACCCCAGAGGTTTTTTTTTAGATTAGATTAGTTTTTTTTTAGATTAGATTACTTACAGTGAAACAGGCCCTTCGGCCCAACAAGTCCACACCGACCCGCCGAAGCGTAACCCACCCATTCCTGTACATTTATCCCTTTACCTAACACTACGGGCAATTTAGCATGGCCAATTCGCCTGAGGTGCACATCTTTGGACTGTGGGAGGAAACCGGAGCACCCGGAGGAAACACACGCAGACATGGGGAGAATGTGCAAACTCCACACAGACAGTCGCCTGAGTCGGGAATTGAACCCGGGTCTCTGGCGCTATGAGGCAGCAGTGCTAACCACTGTGCCACCGTGCCGCCCTCTGGTGTTTAGCACATCTGAACATGTCAATTAAAAATAATTGTTTTCCTTATATGAAAACTTGTTGATAATTTGTAATGCATGTCTCTGTAACCTAAAAGCTTTTAAATCTGTAGCCATTAAGCTTTAGTACTGTCCTTCACATCTGTCTATTTGAAAGAGAACAACATGTACTTTGTATTTGTACTTGATTGATCACACTCTGAAATCTCATTTGTAACATGTTAATAGGATTTATCCTTGGCTTGTTTGAGGATATAATTATTGTCCTGAATTAAAAGCAATGTTGAGAATTGTTGACAATGAGAAATAAGTATAAAGGGTTTGCGGGTTGGTAATACTCATCTGCAGCTTGAAGTGAGATTTTAAAAGCTTGAACTAATTTGCCAATATGCTGGCTTTAATATGTTGTGTATATATTGTGTTGCAGATTTCCATGCTGTTCGTATGATGATATTGTCTTTGAAAAGATAGGAATTCTAATAATACTGCAAGATTATGTTCAAGGCAATTGTGGCAAAATAAGATGTACCACTTATTTTTGTAGGTCTGATTTAGCGTTACAATGGATAAAACAAAGGATGAATAGAATGCATTACATAGCTTTTTATGTCCAGTTTTATTCAGCTTTTATTTGACCACGTTTTTGCCTATTATTGAGAGTTTCCTCAAATAATCATTTATAGTCCATTAATCTTATCTTTTTTCCCTTCTCTTTACAGCAGAATGTTCCATTGGTGTTTCTGCCAGTTCACAAATCACACATTGACTGTTTGCTGCTCACGTTCATTCTATTCTGTCATAATATCAAAGCACCACACATTGCTGCGGGGAATAATCTGAATATTCCAATTTTTAGGTGAGTCAAATGGATCCAAAGCTATTTCTCTTTATTCAGTTCCTGCTGGCACAGACACACTGGGCAGCTTATTGTATGTCGGGAACCTGATGAGACACTTGCTATTAGATTTTGCTTATAGATATGATTGGCCTGTTTATTTCAAAGGTGCAGGAAAAGAAATCTTCATATGAAGGAATTTAAAAAGGTGAAGTTTTGCTTCAGAGGTCATGAAACAGAATTAGTCCAGCAAGTAATTAAGCAGGTAGATGGAATTTTGGTCTTTATTGTTTGGATCTATTTGGTGCAATAGAAATACGGAAGTTTTGTTATAACTGTATAGGATATTGGTGAGGTCACGCTTGGCATACTGTGTACAATTTTAGTCCCTGAATTTAAAAATGGGATATACAGAGGAACCTCAATTATCCAAAGGACACGAGTGGGGAATATTTTGTTCGGTTAATCGAATTCCAGATAATCAAGTGCCAGATAACATGGTTTAGCCAAGCATCGGGACCTTGCGATCTTGTCGAATAATCCAATACATGGATAATCAAATACCAGATAATCGAGGCTCCTCTGTACTGACATTGGAAACAATTCAAAAGGCAGTCACTAGACTAATTCCTGTGATAGAGGGCCTGACTTATAAAGATTGCCTTCAGTTTAGAAGAGTGAGGGATGATCGTAGTGAAATATACAAGATTCTGACGGGGCTTGATGAGTTAAATTTCGAGAAGGTATTTCCACTCGTGGGGAATTTTAAACCAGGGGACATACTTACATAATAAGAGAATGTTCATTTAAGACTGAGATGCAAAGGAATTTCAAAGGGTCATGAATGTCTGGAATTCTCTATCCCAGAGATTTGTGGAGGCAAGATCACTGAAAATATTTAGAGGAGGTGGATACATCTTTGGTATGTTGAGTTGTTGAAGGTTATGCGTAGAACAGTACAGCACAGACCCTTTGGCCTTCAATGTTGTGCCGATCTTTTATTCTACTCTTAAGATCAAACGGTTGCTCAGTGGTTAGCACTGCCTCACAGCACCAGGGACCCAGGTTTGATTCCAGCCTCTGACAATTGTCTGTGTGGAGTTTGCATATTCCCTCCGTGATGGTCCAGGTAAATTTAAGGTCAGGGTGGAATGTGTTGGTAAAGTTGATGAATTGCTCAACCTCCTCGCGGGAGCACGAGGTGGCACCAATGCAGTCATCAATGTAGCGGAGGAAGAGGTGGGGAGTGATGCCGGTGTAATTATGGAAGATCAACTGCTCTACGTAACCAACAAAGAGACAGGCATAGCTGGGGCCAATACGTGTGCCCATGGCTACGCCTTTGGTCTGGAGGAAGTGGGAGGATTCAAAGGAGAAATTGTTAAGGGTGAGGACCAGTTCGGCCAAACGAATGAGAGTGTCGGTGGAAGGGTACTGTTAGGGACATCTGGAGAGGAAAAAATGGAGGGCTTGGAGGCCCTGGTCATGGCGGATGGAGGTGTAGAGGGATTGGATATCCATGGTGAAGATGGGGCGTTGGGCGCCAGGGAAACGGAAGTCTTGGAGGAGGTGGAGGGCGTGGGTGGTGTCTCGAACGTATGTGGGAGTTCCTGGACTAGGGGGATAGGACAGTGTCAAGGTCGGTAGAGATGAGTTCAGTGGGACAGGAGCATGCTGAGACAATGGGGCGGCCAGGGTGGTCAGGCTTGTGGATCTTGGGAAGGAGGTAGAACCAGGCAGTGCAGGGTTCCCGGACTATGAGGTTGGAAGCTGTGGGTGGGAGATCTTCTGAGGTGATGAGGTTCTGTATGGTCTGGGAGATGATGGTTTGGTGATGGGGGGGCTGGGGTCATGGTCAAGGGGGCAGTAGGAAGAGGTGTCCTCGAGTTGACGTTTGGCTTCAGCGGTGTAGAGGTCAGTGCGCCAGACTACAACTGCGCCCCCTTTATCCGCTGGCTTGATGGTGAGGTTGGGATTGGAGGGCTGCGCGTTGTGAGGGTGAGAGGTTGGAGTGGGGGAGGGAGGTAGACAGGTTGAAGCGGTTAATGTCCCGGCGGCAGTTGGAAATGAAGAGGTCGAGGGCAGGTAATAGGCCAGCACGGGGTGTCCAGGTGGATGCAGTGTGTTGGAGGTGGGCGAAGGGGTCCTCTGAAGTCCTGATTGTGAAAGTAAGCTTGGAGGCAGAGGCGACGGAAGAATTGTTCGACATCACGGGGTGTATTAAATTCATTGATGCATGGACGGAGGGGGATGAAGGTGAGTCCTTTGCTGAGGACTGATCGTTCGTCCTCAGTGAGGGGGAGGTCTGGGGGGATGGTGAAAACTCGGCAGATCTGGGATCTGGTGTGGGAGCTGGGAGTGGGGGCAGAACCTGTAACTGGAGTGGGTGTGATGGTGGGGGGAATGGGGGTGGAGTCATGAGCAAGGGTAGTGTTCCCCTTGGGGTTCTAGGGGGTGGGGATAGTGACAGTGGGGTCTGTGGGGGGCATGTCAGCAGAATGCTGGTGAGTGGCGCTGGTAGGGGCGGAAGTGGTGGTGACCTCAGCAGTAGGGGTGGCAGAAGTCACTGAGCATGCGGCAGAAGTGATGTCAGGTGTGATGCGTGAGGGGTGGAAGTGGTTGTGAGAGTGGCCATGAAGGGGGCGGAAGTGACATCATCAATCAGCGTGGGGGTGGCAGCTGCATCAGTCGCATGGCTAATGGTGGAATAGGTTCCAAGGCCAGGGGAATCTTCTGGAATGTTTGAGGAGTGCTGGTTATGGAGGTGGGTGGATAAAAGTTTGTTGTACTTACAGTTTTTGATGTTTGAGATGGAATTGAAATACTGTTTGTTGAGAGTATGAATTCTCCTGAGGATGTAGTACAGAGTGGGTCCTTTGCAATTCTGAGAGAGTGTGGCCCTCAGCTGAGGCAGGACTGACTGGAGAGAGGTTAGGTGCCAGCGCACTGCTGCAAGCGTGGAGCGGAGGATATTGAAGGAGAACTATTGCTGGTGTTTTTGAATCTGTAGTCTGTACTGTTTTTCCTGTTTGGGTCCGAACTCTGCTGGTTTAAAGGTGGTCCGGAGTCCGTGTGGGATGAGTTGGTTATGGAGGCAGGCACTGAGGAAGCAAATGTGGCTGTGGTGGTGAGTTTGTTTCACGACATGGTTGAAGAGCTTCAGGGCAGAGGAAATGACCTGGGAGTTGCAGTGGGAGAGGGACTCCCTGAGATTCTTGTAGAGAGAGGAGGAAAACTTCTTCATGGCAGGCATGCATGCAAGAGGATTCACTGTAGGGTTAAAATCAACGAGGTAAAAACAATGACTGCAGATGCTGGAAACCAGATTCTGGATTAGTGGTGCTGGAAGAGTATAGCAGTTCAGGCAGCATCCAAGTAGCTTCGAAATCGACGTTTCGGGCAAAAGCCCTTCATCAGGAATAAAGGCAGTGAGCCTGAATCGATGCTCTGGTTTCCTCCTACTGTCCAAAGATGTGCAGGTTTGGTGGACTGGCCATGCTGTAGTGTGCAGGGATGTGTAGTCTTGGTATGTTATCCATGGTAAATGTGGGGTTATGGTGGGATAGTCTTTGACAGATTGGTGCAGGCTCGTTGGGCCAAATGGCCTCTAACTGCACAGTAAGGTTTTGATTATTAAAAGCTAAATTTTATTTACATAATTTAAACACATTGCAATGGATCAGCACCCTTCAAACTTTAGTATTTCTTTTCATTGGGATTAAATTCTCTTTTTTTGTAAATTCTGAGGGTTCTGAGAGCGTGTTTGAGCAGTTGATGAAATTATTGATGAACGTGAGTTTGCAGCCTTAGATTACTTATTTTTTATAAATTGACATTCTTACAAAACAAATTCAGAACCATTTTTGCTGTGGAAAAGGGAAATATAATGCTGGTACGTTAGCCTGTACATTTGAGTTCAGTTTAAAGTTTGTTGTTGGAAAAAAATGTTTGCTGTTTTAGTCTACATCTTATTCATGCCATTTTAGCATAGATCCCAGCAGTGCTTAAGTAGGAAAGCTGTTGTGTGACACTGCAATAAATGAAAGGTTTTAGGTGATCATCTGATTTACTGCTCTAGCTTGGTAACTTGCTTTAAAATATAAAGCTTTAGAATTCTATGTAACTATATGGTTATAATTGAAACCAACTATTCTGACACAGAATAATGGAAAAGATGCTGCTTTATTTGCCTGAAAAATGGCCCAAGTTACTGATCTGTCATATGTACTCATCACTGTGGCTAGATTGTTGTGGCTGTCCTGATTCACCTGTTTTAAGACGGTGCATGTTGATTTTTCAGCACTCTCATAAGAAAACTAGGTGGTTTCTTCATCCGTCGAAAGTTGGATATTGGTGCAGATGGACGAAAGGATATCCTGTATAGAGCCATTCTACGTGTGGTAAGATTTGATGTGACTAGTAGGGAGTTGAAGCAAATCCTTGCAAGGATTAGCAGCATTTGCACTGTGATGCTATTGTAATGGATCTCATGACAGCCATAAATAAGTGGGTCATTTGCAGTGAGAAAGTTCCGAATTGATTTCTCTTTCACTGCACTGTGTAATTCTGTTATTTTTTTCAATGCAGAGTGGACTTTGATGTCTACCTGTGTGCCAAGCCTTGGGGGAATTTTTTTGTTGCATTAATTTGTGTTATTGGTACTCCCACAGATTGAAGTATACTTTCAGTCTAGTCTTAAACTGAACTTAAGATGTTGTCTGGCAGTCCACTGGTTCATACAGAACTTTCTAAACAGGACTTTCAACATTTTTAGTGCTGGGAAGAAGGTTGCCCTTATTATCTAGGGTTTGCTGGGTATGTGCTTAGCCAGAAATGCTCAACAACCCATGAAAGACTATAAAAACATTCCATTGGTCCATGACTGAACATCTAGTATAGCAGTATATTCAGTGTTGCTGGAATTAGTTCTTTCAGCATATATCAAATTAAAATATATGTTCAGTCATGCTAGGTGCAAGGAGTTGTTGAAAGGCCAGTTCAAAGTGTATGAGTATGTAATTCTACATCTGGTCTATTTTTATTTGAATGTTATCTGTTCCATTTTGTAGTACATTGGGGAACTTCTCCGTCAGCGGCAATTTATGGAAATATTTGTGGAAGGCACACGGTCTCGGAGTGGTAAACCATACATGGCCATGACAGGCCTTCTTTCTATTGTGGTCGATAGCCTTTATGAAAATACTGTTACCGATGTTATGATTATTCCAGTTGGAATCTCATATGACCGGATCATTGAAGGCAATTATAACAGTGAACAGCTGGTAGGTAGTATTATGCAGTTTTGGTTATAGTCAGGAGTGCTTTTGCAGAACTGTTTTTAAAACTTTGCTGTGGTGTTGACTGGAAGTGATATGGATTACAGATTGTTTAACATAAATGATGCAGTATTGCTTCTTGCTACAAGGAAACATCTGCGCCCATTGTACCACTCATTTCTTACAAAACTTTGACCATTAGTCTTTTAGAGAATGCATACCCAAGAGAAACGTCAGAGACTTTTTGCAGCTATTTAAATATTCATTGTTAAATGTAGTTAGTTCACAATATATGTACATCTAACTACTGTTGATTATTCCTTTCCTGTGTATTTGTCCAAATCTGATAAATTGAGCATTGAGAAGTAGGTGAATTGCTTAATTTTATGAACTAGTGGGAGCCAAATGTATTGCCATAATTTTGAAGACAGAGAGCTACTTGGTGGATTTGGCACCATTTATTAGTTTTATGGCAAGCAACCTGCACTGTTCTTTTAAATTAAAATAATTTAGTGACTGATTCAATTCTGAATTATGTATAGTAATGTAACTAAAAATGCTATTTTCTAGGGAAAACCGAAAAAGAAAGAGAGTCTTTGGGGTGTTGCACAAGGAGTCTTCAGAATGCTTCGTAAAAACTTTGGCTGTGTCCGAGTAGACTTTGGACAGCCTTTTTCTGTTAAGGTGAGTGACCAAACCAGACAGTCGCCTGCATTTAGCCCTTTAAAAATGTAATCTGTTCAATATGGTCAAACCAGTTATGCCACAGACTAATTTATTCCCACTATGACCTGAAATGTATAAATTGTTATTCACTTTCCATTTAGGAGTGCCATAACAGTGCAATTGTAATTTGTGGTTTACAATATAAAGCATAAAAGGGTTATGTGATGTGAAAGAATATGGCTGATGTTCTCAGAGCTCAAAGTAAGGTCATTAAAAAGTTTGTTTTAATTCATCTGCATCGATCATTGAGTTGTTGCACAATTTTGGACTCTCCAAATACCTAGAAACAACATGAGCCTCTCCTGTATCTGGTCAGTGCTTCCCGTGCTTTCATCAACTAGTTTGTTCCTCCCTGAGATGATTGCGAATGTTGCTTTAAGGGTTAAGTTTTTGTTTATTGCCAGATTAAACCACCTTATTATTGTCATTATTTTTGCATCTCTTGGCCACCAACCTTTTAAAAGTAAATGGCTCACAATTATGCTGTGGAAGTAGTGACGTTCACTTTAAATTTCCTCGCTATGTTCATTGAAAAGTTAGCTTGTTTAAAAGGTTCCATAATTGTTGTTAATCAAAATAAAAGAAAAAATATAATTTTTGGTACTACAGGAGTATATTGATGCTCAAAGGAACCGTCCATTGCCTGCTGAACTCTCTCTTGAGGAAATCCTCCTTCCAAATATTATCTCTGATAGGTAAGATTTATGGTAATAAATGCAAGAATTTATGATACTTGGTTTATTGAAATGAAGCCAACTGTACACTTGTGTAGATTGCAATCGCAGTCTCTAGTCAAAAATGCACTGTAGACCATCGTGCACCATCAAACAATGTGATTACCATTTATACCTTAAATTGTGGCCCTGTCTGCCACACCAACAAACTGGCTTGCCTATGAAGATATTGGCCTTGTTTTTAGACTGATGATGAAATGCTCAGATCTACCCATATCAGACTAGCAAGCATGATTACTTCCGTTGAGTTGGGTAAACTACGATTGATGAGAGTCGACCTGTTTGAAAATAGCGAGTTTTTGCAAAGAACTTCAAAAGCTACATTCATTTCAAGGTAGCATAGTGGGAATTGTTGTAGAGGAGCTTCAGATTCAGGTATGTCCCTAATCAGCCTATTCAGAGATATTGTTGCATGCTGATGGAGCAGGTGGGATTTGAACTCTGGCCTTTTGGCTGAAAAGTAGTGACATTACCACTGTGTCATAAGAGCCCTCAAGATCAGATTCAGTGATAAAAATAATGATTTTGCTACAAATGGTGCCTATGAAATCATCCAGGATTTGTTGCCTCTGAAAGTTATTTTTTGTTGGAAGCTAATGTGTGTTGTCACTTCTTTTCTTCTCCATGTATTTTGACTTAATTCCTTATTCTACAAATGAATACCGCCTCCCAGCCAAGCAATTAAGGCAGTCTGCTTCCAGACCTCTTCTAGTGTTTCTTTTGGTTATTTAACCTTTTTTGTTCCTAATCAACCTGTTCAGATGTTATTATACACCCCAGAGCAGGTGGGACTTGAACTCAGGGTCTAGGAGTGAGAATACTACCAATGTGCCACAAGAGGGCCCTCCTCTACGAGTGTGGATCTGTAGCCCCAACACAAGAAAATTTGACTTTTATTTGCAGTGTCCTTAGGGTTGTTTGACTCAAATTGGGAATTAAATCTGTGGGGATGTGAATCTGTGAACTAATTATGTTATGTCATAGTTCATGGAATCTCTATCATTGCACTTCTGTGCTGTATTAATTAACAGTCTCTGAGGGATTTTTCAGAAACATTCGTTGTTTTTGAACTGTAGTTTGTTCAGCTTTCCAAGAAATGATTGAACTATTAAAGTTTTGCACAATCATAAGATAAATTGTACTCGACTGAATGAAACTTACAAAGAGCTAAAAGATAAGTTTTGGGCAAAAACGTAATTTCCATTTTAGTTTAGGTTCCATTGGATTCCTTTTTGACCATTGATATCTGATTTGCTTCACAATGTTTTCAAAATTTTCTGCTATTATCTTAAGTAACAATATAGTAGTTATTTCATTTAAATGTTATTGCACTCTGCTCTGTTTTCTCCATACAGACCAGCCCTTGATTATGCTGATCCTGATCAGGTTCCAAATATCAGTTTTTCAGATGAACAGTACAAGCGTCAACTGATTTCCAATGTAGCTAGACATGCATTATTCAGTAAGTGTCAACTTGAATCATTTGAGTATTGACAATTTTGCAATTTTCAAATTATACTTGCTGTCTGTCTACCTGAACCAAAACACAATGCTATTTTATGAATCAGCAATGCAAAAAAAAAGCTAAATATATAGATATATAACTTCCTACCACATTTAGTAGTTGAGTTGAATAGCATAAATACATATAAGGGAAGTCAGATGAGTTTGCAAGGTGAAGGAGTGCTCTAATAGAATTTATTGAAACTGTTAGCTGGTAGAACTGGAAGAGTGTCATGCCTCTCCCCTCAACCTTCAGCCTCAACTGGCATAGACCAATTAAGCCAAATAGTCTGTTTCTGACCTCTTAACCTTTATGTGGTGCTATGTAACTTATAGTGCAATAGCCATTGTCATGTAAGGCAGCAGTGGCTATTCTATAGTTAATTCTGTTGAGCAAGTGAGTGATATCCAGTAGTTCCCTTCTTAATTGCTGACCGCAGTTTCCAAGGGGTGGAAAAGGATCTGGCTCAGCTCATGATGCATCCCTCAGTTGAATAGCTTTCTGACATATGCTTTGAGTTCAGGCACAGGTAGTTGACTAAGGTATGAGTAAGATATTAATGCCTGTGACATTTCAGCATATTTCATTGCCTATATGAAAAAAAGAGAAACACATGCAAACTTAATTTGATTTCTTTCCAAATTATTTGAGGGAGAATATTTTGCCATCTTCCTCATTCTTCTAGTCTCGTTTAAAAATTAAAATCAGTAAATCTTTTGGTCATTACTCATCCTGGTTTCTCTTTAGAAAGAAACTTGTAGCAAACACATTTAGAATGTTTAGACATCGATCATGAATTTGCTGATTAATGTATAAATTGTCTACAAATTGATTTAGGCATTGTATTTATATTCATTGTTTGATTCATAAATTCCAGCTGCCAGTAGATGTTCTGCTGTGATGTCCACTCACATTGTTGCATGTTTGCTGCTTTACAGGCACAGAAAGGTGAGAGCTTTTCATTTGTGAGCCATGTATTGGGGATGACAAGTGCTACCATGCGCAAAAGATGCAAGTGTTATTAAGTATTTTACTTTGGAGAACTTTAGTCCAACTGCAGAGATCAGTGTGTGCAGATGGATGACTAAAATTGCGTATCATATGCCATTAAATTTCTTAAACAAAATCTTTGTCATTTCCTTGTCTGAAGCCTTGCAAGTTGGAACATAAACTTGGCAACAGTTTACTTTAGTTGTGTGCACATCTTCAAGTTCCCTGTTTGCCACAAACAGCGTGCAGTATTGTGTATAGCAATTACACAAAATAAATCATTCAGGCAAAAGGTTTGTCCACGTGTGGAGTCTAGTTATTTTACATACATTTGCCAAAGACATCAAAAAATAAATATGGGAGCACAGTGAAAGGATACATTTTTTAAAAATAACATTTGATATCTTGAAGTAAGTTAAAATAATCAGGTAATTCTAATATGTACCTTATTCTATTTACAATAAGATTCTCTGCTGTTTGCAACTGTAGTCCTGCAAGCGGTAGAATAACTATTAGGTGCTTCATGATTGTCATTGGCAAACTTTACAAGCAGTACCAATCACAATCCAGCCACAAATTACAGAATCATGGAATTTTATGGTAAAGAAGGAGGCCCTTTGACCCATCGTGTCTGTACATGATTCCTGAAAGAGCTACCCAGCTAGTCCCACTGTCTAGCCCTATCTCCATAGCCCTCTCAATTCATCACTTCCAATACATATCCAGCTCTATTTTGAAACTTTATGGAATCAGCCTTCACCAGTCTCCCAGACAGTACATTCCAAATTCTGACAACTCTGAGTAAAGAAGTTTCTCTTCATCTCACTCCTAGTTCTGTTGCTGACAGTCTTGAAATATTGATCCCTTAGTTACTGATATACAAACCAGTTGAAACAGAATATTCTTTTGTAATTCATAGTATGTTCCTTTGAAGGTCTTTAGTCAAACTGCAGAGATAAGTATGCTGATGGATGACTTTAAAATTGCATATCATATTCCCTTAAATTTCTTGAATGAAATCTTTGTCATTTCCATGTGTGAAGCCTTGCAAGTTGAAGTATAAACTTGGCAACATAAATGCCTCAATAAGGTCACCTCAAAGTCTCCTCTGCTCCATAAATTAAATCTGTTAATTATTTATACTTGAATTAGGGGTAAATCCTTAGGTAGATAGCTGAAAGTCAAGTGCAGGTTTGATTTTATTCTTACATCTCTTCAAAATATCAACATCACATATGCAGAATAGAGATAATAATGAGGGGTTGAGTGAAATTTTTGTTTCACAAACATTGTGGCCCAAACAACATGTCCACTCTGGAATACCTCATGTATGAGTCTGTGTAGAAACCATTGGTTAGGCCACAGCTTGAGTATTGTGTGCTGTTGTGGAATCCACATTATTAGCAGGGATATGATAGCACTGGAGAGTGCAGACGAGATTTACAAGAATACTGTCTGGGCTTGAGAGTTTCACTTAAATTTAGAGATTGGATAGATTAGAGTTGCTTTTCTGAAAGGAAACTGGCAGGGGACATGATTGAAATGTATAAAATTATGAAGCACAAAGATACAGTAGACAGGAGGAACAGGGATCAGTGACCGGGGACATTGATTTTAAGGAAAGGTGGAAGAAGTTTTGAGGGGTTGTGGGGAAAAATGTTTTCACCCAGAGGATGGTGGAAGGCTGGAACTCACTGCTGTAAGGGTGGTGGAGCCAAAACCCCTCGTAACATTTAAGAAGCGCTCAACAAGGTATACATGGGTATGAACCAAGTGCAGGAAAATGGGATTAGAATAATGAGATGCCTATTTTTGACTACAGACTCGATGGGTCAAAGAGCCTTTTTTCAGTGCTGTAGACCTCTTTGACTATGTCTGAACTATAGACCTGTTCCATAATTGAATAAAGACTTGCTCCACTCTCCAGCATTCTTTATTATTTAATGGGTTGCTTTTTGGAAAGTTAGAGAGAGTTCAAGGTAGAAATTGGAGAATTTTGACTCCCAGGTGAAGCAACTCACTACAGTTAGCACAAAGGGTATTTAAGACTGATAAATACGAATTTCTTAGAGTTTGGCTGCTCTCTCCTTCGAGAGAGAAATGACTGGTGGTGGGTTAACCTAAGGGTTACCATGCCTCAGACGAGGGGAGCTGTTGAGAAGGCAGAATCTTCAAGTTAACTTCAGCTGGTGTGGGAAGTTGAACCCACACTCTTGGTGTTATTCTACACTGCAAACTAACTGAGCTAACTGTCTCCTGCTGTGTTAAGTTGTTCATTGTATTGTTATGATGATCCCCAGTTAAAGAAGCAAAATCATCAAAATCAGGATGAAGGACTCCTTTGTTAAGTTACTTGTGAGATTTTATCTGATTTGCATGCTCTCCCTAAAATAAATTGCATCACCTTCATGCCTGACATGGTAAGGATCATAGGTTCCAGACAGTGACAGTTTTTGACATGTACATTAACTGATGACATTGCCTACGTCTTTGAGTGTGGTTATTTACAACTTAATTTTATTCATTGTTCAAATTATTCAAATTGTTAACTGTAAATCTGGGCTTGTGATTTCATGTTTGGTAAGGTCTTGACTTAATTAGCGACTTATTTTTCCCAAATCGTTGCTCTTATTCAGGGTGTCCACTTATCAAAGTTGGTGGAAGATTTCTTCTGTATGAAGGAGGTGGTGTTAGCTCGGGATTTTGATTTGGGCTTCTCTGGAAATTCTGAAGACCTGGTTATGCATGCATTGCATTTACTGGGAGAGTGTGTCAATGTCAGAAGCTCCCGTCGCAATAGTGAGTTTTTTATTGCTCCAACCACAACAATTCCAGCCTTGTTTGAGCTGAATTTCTACAGCAATGGTATCTTCCAAGTTTTTCTCACCGAAGCAATACTTGGTAAGTACTAAGTCATGGTGTCACCACTAGATGGCAGTTAGCTGCTGCTTCTATCCATTAATTAATTTCCAGTTAATCCACTTAGACAAGCGCAATATTCAAACCTTGTGCAAGTTACAAAGCAAATAACAAAATCAGAAAATCTCAGTAAATCTTAATAATAGTGCAAGTAATTTTAAAATATGTAGATTTCTAAATTGATGGAAAATTATGAGTATGAACTTTGAATTTGCAATTGCATACCCATTAAAGCATTAATAATAAAGTGAGATAGATGGAAATAACCAATTTCCTTAATTATTTCAAACAACTCAATTATTTCACCTTTTGTGGAAATCTTCCCCGGGCTTTATGCAAAGCGTGAAGGAGTTGGACTAATCAGATATTCTTTCAAAGCAGCCACGCAAGGATAATTGGTGGGATTACCTCCTGTGCTATCAAGTTCGGTGATTAACTTCTACCAAGCTTGGTTACTCAATCTTATCTTAGCTCAGTCCCTTCATTGTAAGTATCATCAGGATGAAAGGTCTTTCCAACACCAAAAGCAGTGTGGTTCCTTGAAATTCTTTATCACAGAGGTCTGTGGTTGTAGAGGTTTGGATATTGAGGGAATTAAGTGATATGGTTGTAGTTCAGGAAGCGAGAATTTATGATCAGTCATTGTATTGAGTAGCCGAAGAGACTTGAGGTGAAGTGGCCTGCTGCAGTTCCTATTTTGATATCGTGGACGTTACTGATAGGGTCAGCATTTATTTCCCATCAGTAGTTGCCCTTGAGAAGATAGTGGTAAGCTATCTTCTTGAACCACTGCCATCCATGTACTATAGTTAACCCCACAATGCCATTTGGGATGGAATTCCAGGATTTTGTACCAATGACCCTGAACGAATGCCAATATGTTTCCAAGTCAGGATGGTGAGTGGCTTGGAAGGGAACTTGCAGGTGGTGGCGTTTGCAGATATCTGCTGCTCTTGAACCATAAGACACAGGAGCTGAATTAGGCTACTTGATGCATTGATTCAGCTGTGCCATCCAACCATAGCTGATACATTTCTCAACCCTGTTCTCCTGCCTACTCCCTGTAACCTTTAATTACCAGACCCTATCTTTCTCTGTCTTAAATCGCCTCCCCAACCCTCTGCAGCAATGAGTTCCAAAGATTCATCACCACTTCGATGAAGAAATTCCTCCTCATCTCAGTTCTAAAAGGGTCTTCCCTTCATTGTGAAGCTTGCGCTTGGATTCTAGTCTCTCCTACGAGTGGAAACATCTTCTCCACATCCCTTCAATCCAAGCCTGTCAATATTCTGTAAGTTTCAATCAGGTCCCCCCCCCCCCACCCCATCCTTCTTAATGCCGTCAAATACAGACCTAGAATCCTCATTCATTCCTCATATGACAAACGCTTCATCTCTGGAATTATTCTTGTAAACCTCC
This sequence comes from Chiloscyllium punctatum, assembly GCF_047496795.1. Lineage (NCBI taxonomy): Eukaryota > Metazoa > Chordata > Chondrichthyes > Orectolobiformes > Hemiscylliidae > Chiloscyllium > Chiloscyllium punctatum. Next base: position 17,939,577 of record NC_092776.1, on the reverse strand, counting down.
TCTGGACTCCCTCCAAGGCCAACATATCTTTCCTTAGATATGGGGGCCAAAACTGCACACATGCAGCCTGACAAGAGCCTTCTGCTGCCTCAACTGTACATCCTTCCTCTTGAGATGAAAGCTAACATTGCATTTGCCTTCCTATCTGCCACCTAACCGAGATGTTAACCTTAAGAGAATCCCGAACTAGAATTTCCAAGTCCCAGATCTCCAAAGCTTTCCCCATTTATAAAAATAGTCTATGCCTCTATTCTTCTTACCAAAATGCAGAACCTCACACTTTCTCACATTGTATTCATCTGCCTCTTCTTTGCTCACTCTCCTAGCCTGTCCAAGTCATTCTGCATCCTCCCCACATCTTCAGGACTACCTGTCCCTCCACCTATCTTTGTGTCATCTTTAAACTTAACAACAATGCCCTCAGTTCCTTTGTCCAAATCGCTAATGTTTAACTCGAATAGTTGTGGTTGAACCCACATCCCTGTGGAACTCCACTAGTCACCGCCTGCCATCCTGAAAAAGATCCCTTTAACCCTACTCTGCCTTCTGCCAGTAAGCCAATACCTTGCTCCAACGCCTTCTAAATAGTAATGGTCATGGATTAGTAAGGTGCTGCCTGAGAACTTTGGTGAATTTCTGCAGTGCATCTTGTGGATGGTACACATTGCTGTCCTTAGCATTGGTGGTAGATGTTTTGAGGATGTGGTGCCAGGTTTTATCCTGGATAGTGTCAAGTTTCTTGAGTGTTGTTGGAGCTGCACTCGTCTGGGCAAGTGAGGAGCATTCCATTGCACTCTTGACTTGTGCCTTGTGGACAAGCTTTGGGTAGTCAGGAGGTGAGTTACTCACTGAAGTATTTCTAGCCCCTGAACAGCATTTGTAGTCACTGTGTTCATATGGCTAATCCAGTTGAGTTTCTAGTCAATGGTAATCCCCAGGATGATGATTGTGGGGGATTCAGTAATGGTAACACCATTGAATGTCAAGGCACAGTAATTAGATTGGCTTTTATTTGAGATGCTCATTGCCTGACATTTGTGTGGCACAAATGTTACTTGCCACTTGACAGCCCAAGCTTGGAATTTATCCAGACTTGGATATGGACTCCTTCTGACCTTATGGATGAAAGGTCATTGATGAAGCAGCTAAAGATGGTTGTGCCAAAGGCAGTAACCTAAGGAACTCCTACAGAGATACCCTGCAGCTGGGGTGACTAACCTCCAATAACCACAGCCATTGTCCTTTGCCCTAGGTATGACTTCAACCAGTGGAGAGTTTTCCTTTGATTCCAGTGACTTCACTTTTGTTAGGGCTCCTGCATGCCACACCCATACCACAATATGGTCTTGCCCTCCTAAACTGAACACAGTGTATCAGTTGAGGTCTAACCAATAAGTCTTCAGGAGAAATGGAAAGAAAGTAACCTTTTTTTACTAGATTGTTGGAATTTAATTGATGATAAACTTATTTTGCTGATAAACTTGAGTAACATGTAAAAACAGCATTGTTGGTATTGGTATTAGTCCATTCAGCATGCAATTTCTGATGGGTTCATTTCATGTATTTTCCAATTTGTCAGTGTTTGTGCTGTACGTCAGTAAATTTTGGTCAAGTGAAATGGTATTAAAATTGATATGTGCTATGTTTGTTTTAATAATTACATAAAGTTTATGAGGCAACCTAAGAAGTGTCTTCTGGTATTTGTTTTAGAGCTGAACAAACTACCCCTGTGACTTTGTAATCTCTCTGTCCTGTTTCCAGCCAATTCTCATTCTCCCTTTCACTGTATTACAGCCTGTTCTCTCTCTGCTATTCTGAAGGAGAAGATTATAGAACCAGGCCAAATGGAGTTAACAGTCAGCCAAGAAAGACTTATTCGCACAGCTGCTAGTCTGTCCCACCTCCTTTCCAATGAAGTCACAGTGGCATTGGTAAGTGCAAATGAGATGCATAAGCCTTGCTATTCTATTAAATCTCTGCGGAGATTTCAATAATTTTCGCTTAATAGACAAATTGTGATAAGTCTGAAATAATTAGAATAAGATGTGCAACATAGCATTTTTAATAAGATGTGTCAGTTTTGATCACAATGTAAATAATTTATTGTGAATTAAATATAAATTTATCTCGTCCTTTCCATTTCTGTTTGTAGCCCTGCCAGACACATTACCAGGTTTTCCATGATACTGTCAGAAAGTTTATTCAGTATGGCATCCTGATGGTGGCAGAGGTGAGCAAACAATTGACTGGACTTGTAAATGTATGAACAACTACATCATTTATAAATTCTCAACCACATGTATGAAGTGAGATAAGTGTTGTTGTCTAATGCACCTACCCAAATCTGACTTTTCTTTCTCTGCTTGTGCTAATTCTCCAGGAGACACGGTACAGCAGCACGGTGGCACAGTGGTTAGCACTGCTGCCTCACAGCGCCAGAGACCCGGGCTCAATTCCTGCCTCAGGCAATTGACTGTGTGAAGTTTGCACATTCTCTCCGTGTCTGCATGGGTTTCCTCTGGGTGCTCCGGTTTCCTCCCACAGTCCAAAGATGTGCAGGTCAGGTGAATTGGCCATGCTAAATTGCCCGTAGTGTTAGATAAGGGGTAAATGTAGGGGTATGGGTGGGTTGCGCTTCGGTGTGGACTTGTTGGGCCGAAGGGCCTGTTTCCACACTGTGATGTAATCTAATCTAATCTAATGAGACAATGAGATTACATTTACAGGAAATCAGGTTGAATCACAGAACACCACCATTAAAGACGCCATATTCTTGATTTACATTGACCTGATAATATATAGAACCTTAGTTCCTGTGGCAAGTTTCTTGACTATTTTGGCTACAATTCTCAAACAGAACCTATAAATTATTACATTTTTAATAGTCCAGAATTAATTAGAAAATTATCCTCACTTCCTTAAAATGTTGCTGGTCTAAATTCCACACAGAGAGTAAACTGCTCAAAATCTCACTCTAGTGTTCTGGTGGACTTTGAATTCCAAAGTATCCCAGCAACATAAACTTTTTCACTCTCTTTCTTTGTGAATTTTTGTGATTGTAATTTCTGGCATCCTTGAAGGCAAGGTGGTTTGTAAGTCATTCTGTTGCAATTCAGTTGTTTTTATGTAGATTGAATTGAATTGAATTTGTTGTCACGTGTAGCAAGGCACAGTGAAAAGCTTTGTCTTGCGAGCAATACAGGCAGACCACAGTTAAGTAGCGTGGATAAGTAAATAATAGGTAAACAGCGGCAAAAGCAAAACCACAGGTACAGGCAAATGTTGAGGGTTTGAGAGTCCATTCAGTATTCTAACAACAGTAGGGTAGAAGCTGTTATGAAACCGGTTGGTGCATGTGTTCAGGCTTCTGTACCTTCTCTCCGATGGTAGAGGTTGTAGAAAAGCATTGCCAGGGTAGGTTAGATCTTTGAGAATGCTGGTGGCCATTCCCTGACAGCGCCTGCTAGATAGATTCTATAGATGGGAGGTTGGCCTTTGTGATTGTCCGGGTCGAGTTCTCCACTCTCTAACTGTCTCCGATCTTGAATGGTACAGTTGCCATACCAGGTAGTGATACATCCAGACAGAATGCTCTCGATGGCACACTTCTTAAAGTTGGCAAGGGTATTCGCCGTCATGCCAAATTTCCTCAGCTGCCTGAGGAAGAAGAGACAATGTTGGGCCTTTATAACTTGTGCATCCACATGAAGAGTCCAAGAAAGCTGTTGTTGTTGATGAGCGCTCCCAGGACACTCTCCACTTGTTCCATTTCTGTGCTGTTAATGTGTAGGAGGGCATGAGTAACATCCCACAGAGTCAATAATGAGTTCCTTGGTTTTGCCAGCATCAAGAGCTAGTTTGTTCTCAGTGCACCATTTTTCCAGGTCTTCCACTTCCTGTTTGTAGTCTGTTTCATCGCCATCTGAGATTCGACCAACTATGGTGGTGTCATCAGCAAACTTGTTAATGGCATTAGTCTCATATTTGGCAACACAGTCATGGGTGTACAGTGAGTACACATCCTTGGGGGCTCCAGTGTTGAGCGTTTGTGAGGATGAAATATTGTCCCGTCTTCAGATTGTGGCCTATGGCTCAGGAAACTGAGAATCCAGTTACAGAGAGTGGGGCTTAATCCAAGACCACTAAGTTTAGTAATCGGTCTCGAGTGGATATTAGTGTTGAAGGCTGAACCGTAGTCAATGAGTAGGATTCTTACGTAGCTGTTGTTGGTGTCAAGATGTTCTAGGGAGGAGTGAAGGGCAAGTGTATGGAGATGTTAGATATTGTCAGAAAGATAGATTTGCACGTTTATAAAGCCATGACACAGTATATAGCCTTTGACCCTACTGTACATTTTTAAGGTTACACTCCCAAGATGACTACATAAAATGTTTTACTATTTGCTTGATCTCGCTACCCTTCTCTCTCACATGTACTTACATGTGCGCGCATGTAACCCCCATCCAGTCAAGATAGTACCATTTCAAACCTTCGATGGTCATTCAGTTCTTGAGGTAACCATATTGTTGCATGTCAGCTTTTTGCATGCACAGATGCATAATACTTGGTATTACATTATTATAATGCAGTGTATTGTTAGCCATATGTAACTCATGTACTTTTCAAATCATAGCTAAGTCTTTGTTTATTAACTGTTTAGGAGGATCTGAGCCCCAGTCCAACAGAGGAAACATGGGCTAATAAATATCCAGATGGTTTATCATGGAGAAGTGATGAAGAAGATGACAGTGATTATGGGGAAGAACGGAGAGATCGTTATCTAAAGGTGTTGTGTTACGAAATTGTTTAGACTTTGTTATCAGATTCTATTATTTCAGCAGTTTCATCCTCAATTACAGTGTAACGTTGGTTAGCACTCAAAAATTGAGTGTTTAAGTGTGAACAGTGTGATTACAGTGCTTTCTGTAATGTGTAATTTGGTGCTGGAAATATGTAAAATATTTATGTTCTTACTTAAGCAATGTTTGACAATCAAAGTTAATGGAATTGATTGATCTCTTCTAACAAAGTTACTTAACTCTCCAGTCTGAATAGTCTATGCAAAATGCATGAAGTGGTCCCTGCTCAACATCTTGGTTGATTTTCTGTTCTGTGCTCTTGTTGTATGTGGGCAGCATCAGAAGGTTGGAACCTGGATTACTGACTATACTGTAAAGTGTTGGAAATCAGTTCACATGATTGCCCAATAATTGAGCAATACTGCCCAAAATCAACTAGTGTATTAAGATATTGTAAATACAAGTACAAGTTATTCTTAAACTTAACTGTTCTAGGTGAGTCAATCTCAGGATCATCAGGAGTTCATCACCTTCCTACAGACACTGTTGGGCCCTTTGTTGGAGGCTTACTTTGCAGCTGCTGTTTTTATTCAAAACTTTAGAGCTCCAGTTGAAGGTGAGTTTTATTGAGGACTTGTGGTTGGGATTTTTTTTACAAGTACGTTCACTCATGAGCTAATCACCAATTTCTTTTTACCCTTAATTCAACATCATCAAAGGTTTGTTTATTAAAATCAATTTTTATTGTGGCCAAGAACCTAATTGAAGTAAGCTTTACAATCTACTATTTTTTTAAATACAAAAAGCAATAGGTTAGGGTAAAATAACACATAGATCTTTAGATTTATATCTTGAGTTCAATAGCTTGAAGCTGCAATGAGATCTGTCCAGAGGTAGCAAATAGCAAGGTTTGGTGTTTGCCAGTGATCTAACCAAAGACCAGCAGAGTTGATCGTGTCTGTTCATGACTGCATCTAAACCATAATCGTATAAAGCATTTGATAAAAATGGTAACCAGGGTCAAGAATAGCTTTGCAAACCTCTTCTTAATGCTCCACTTTACTGCTTTGTGATTCTACTTGATCACACAGATGCCCTGTGTTCCAGTACAGGATAACTGATGTTGTGTAATTGGCCTTGAGAAACTCTTTTTTAACTGCTATGATGCATGTGGTGTAAGCCAATCCACAATGCTGTTAGATAGGGAGTCTGAGCATTTTGACCCACTGATGACAAGCAACAATAGTATATCTCCAAGCCAAAATGGCATGAAACTTGAAAGGTGACTTTGGTGATGGTTTGTTCGTATATGCCCTTGATCTAGGTGGTAAAGATTGCAGTTTGGGAGGTGTTGTTGAGGGAACCTTGGTGGGTTGCTCCTGTGCATTTTGTAGATGTTATACACTGCTGCTATGATGTGCCAGTGATAGAAGGTGTTTAATTTTTAGGTGGTAGATATGATGTTGATTAATTGGGTGGCTTTGTTCTGAGTATTGTTGGTGTTTACACTAATCCAGGCATGTGGTAAATATTCCCTTCCACTGTCATCTTTTATGTGGTCATGGTGGAAAGGAGTCAGGGTGTGAGTGGCTGCAGAATTCCCAACCTTTGACCTGTCCTTGTATTTTCAGTATTAATGTGACTCATCCAGTTACATTTCTGATCAAAAGTGGGCTGACTGCAAATTAGTGTCTTTCAATTTATCATTGAATAAGGAAGCAGCTTTCATGGATATAAATCAAGTGAGCTTTTATAAAGAAAATATAAACTTCTATTAATCTGGTTATCAGGGTCCTTACAAATGTACAGAGATCCTGGAAAAGCACCAGGAGTGCTCTCAAGTTTGAGAAATATTATAATGGATTTTTTTTTAATTGTTCACGGAATATGGACATCACTGGCTAGATCAGCATTTGTCACTTGTTCTAATTGCCCTGGAGAAGGCGATGGTGAGTTGCATTCTTGAATTGCTGCAGTCCTTGGTATGTACAGGCATCCACGGTGCTATTAGGAAGAGAGTTTCAGGATCTTCACCCACCAACAGTAAAGGAACAGTGAAACAGTTCTATGTCAGGATGATGTGTGGTTTGGAGGAAATCTTACAGTTGTTGATGTTCCCCTACATCAGCTGTCTTGTCATTTAAGGAGGTAGATTTGGAAGATGCTGTCAAAAGAGTCTTGAACAGGTAATACTATATATCAGCGATGAAAGGGTAAATCTTGAAGGTGGTGAATTTGGTTTCAGTGAAGTAGGCTGATTTGTCCTGAATGTTTTCAAGCTTCTTGAACCTTGGTGGAGCTCCATTCCTCCAGGCAAGTGGAGAATATTCCATCACACTCCTAAGTTATGTATTGTACTTGGTAGATAGACATTGGAAACAGGAGGTGGCCTAACCAATGTCCTGTACAGCTGCAAGATGACCTCCCAACTCATATACTCAATGGTCTGACCAATAAAGGAAAGCATACCAAATGCTGCCTTCACTATCGTATCTTCCTGAGACTCGGCTACTTTTGGAATATTGCATGCAATTCTGGTCTCCTTCCTATTGGAAGGATGTTGTGAAACTTGAAGGGGTTCAGAAAAGACTTAGAAGATGTTGCCAGGGTTGGGGGATTTGAGCTATGGGGAGAGGCTGAATAGGCTGGAGCTGTCGGAGGCTGAGGGGTGGCCTCCTAGAGGTTTATAAAATTGAGGGGCATGGATAGTGTAAATAGCCAAAGTGTTTTCCATGGGGTGGGAGAGTCCAGAACTAGAGGGCATAGGTCTAGGGTGAGAGGGGAAAGATATAAAAGGAACCTAAGGGGCAACTCTTTCGCTCAGAGGGTGGTACGTGTATGGAATGAGCTGCCAGAGGAAGTGATGGAGGCTGGTACAATTGCAACATTTAAAAGGCAGCTGGATGGATATATGAATAGGAAGGGTTTGGAGGGATATGGGCCGGGTGCTTGCAAATGGGACTAGATCATGTTGGGATATCTGGTCGGCATGGATGAGTTGCACCAAAAGATGTGTTTCAATGCTGTACATCTCTATGACTCTGGGAGATGAGTTACTTGCCGCAGAATTGTTGGTCTTTATCTGCTCTTGTATCCATAGGTAGTTGTGTTTAATTTCTGGTCAGTGGTAATCCCCATGATGTTAATAGTGATAATCAGCTTTGATAGTGATATTGAACATCAAGAGTGGTTGGAGTTGAGGGTGTGGAGTGGGAGTAGGGATGGGGCAGGTGAGTGGGTGGTGAACAGTCAGGTTATTTTTAGTTGAAGTGTTCCTAGGCCATAGGACCATAAGAAATAGGAACAGGAGTAGGCCATTCCCCCCCCCCCCACCCCCCCAAGCTTGCTCCGCCATTCAAGAGGATCATGGCTAATCCAAAACTACTCATTTCTGCTTTCCTACCCTTTCCCCATAACCTTGATTCCCCTACTGATCAAGAATCTAACTATTGTAACGACTCTGCCTCCACAGCTCTCTGTGACAAGGAGTTCCAAAGACTGTCAATGAAAGAAGAAATTCCTCCTCCTCCTCCTCCTCAGTCTTAAATTGGCACCCCTTAATTCTGAAACTGTGCGTTCTCGTCCTAGATTCTTCCATGTGGGAGAATATTCTCCCAGCACTTACCTTTTCAAGCCCCTTAAAAATCTTATAACTCAATGAGATCACCTCTCGTTCTTCTAAACTCCAGTGAGTAGAGTCCCAACCTGTGTAAACTGCTCATAAGACAATCCCTCCATAGAAGGGATCATCCTTGTAAACTTTCCCTGAACTGCCTCCAGTGAAATGATATACTGCAAACGTTACCATCTTTTTTTTAGTCCAAATCTTGATGTTGCTCAGGTCCTGTTGCATATGAACATGGGCGGCTTGAATATCTCAGGGGTGATGAATGATGCTGAACATTATGCAAACATAGTGGAGATTCCAACTTCTGACCTTATGATGGCAAGAAAGCCATTACTAAAGCAGCAGATGATGTTTGGGTTGAGAACACTATCCTGATGAACTCCTACAGTGATGTCCTTAGAATGAGATGATTGACTTCCAGTAGCCACAATTGTTTTTGTTTGTACTCAGCACAACTCCAATCAATAGAGTGGTCCCCTTGATTCCCATTGACGCAGAGGGTGGTACATTTATGGAATGAGCTGCCAGAAGAAGTGGTGGAGGCTGGTACAAGTGCATCATTTAAAAGGCATTTGGATGCATATATGAATAGGAGGATTTGAAGGAATACAGACTGGGTGCTGGCAGGTGGGCCTAGATTGGGTTGGCATATCTCATCGGCATGGACGGGTTGGACCGAAGGATCTGCTTCCATGCTATACATCTCTGTGACTCCATACTTTGCTTGGACGCCTTGATGAGATACTTAGTCAAATACTGCCTTGATATTACGGACAATCTCTCTCACCTAATCTCAGGAGTCCAGTTCTTTTTTCCATATTTGAATCAATGAGGTCAGGAGCTGAATGGAAATCACGGAGCTCAAACTGAGTGTCAGTGAACAGATTATTAACCTTCAAAACAAATCATAAAAATCATACCTAATAATTGTAAATAAATCTTTGAAAGAAAATATGTTTTGGTCGGTATATTGGTGTAATAGCTGTTCTCTTTGTTCAGCTGGTCAAGCAGCATCCGAGGAGCAGGAGAATCGACATTTCAAGCATAAGCCTCATTCCTTATGAAAGGCTTCTGCTCGAAACGTCGATTCTCCTGCTCCTGAGATGCTGCCTGACCGGCTGTGCTTTGCCAGCATCACACTCTTGACTCTGATCGTCATCATCTGGAGTCCTTACTTTGTCCTAGCTCTCTGTTCAGCCTGGTCGCCAGCTGTGTCAAATAATTTCTTAAAATTCAGCACTAAACTGTAACTGCTTTCATTAGAGAGTTTTTTCCATAACCATAATCAATTATAAACAATTATAAAAGAGTTACTGTGAATTTTACATTCCTTCTCAAACAATAGTTTATTCATCAATTGATTATGGTTGATGGAAAAAAACTCTCTAATTGATTATGGTTGATGGAATGCTTCACAAAATAAAGGAGAAACTAAATATGCAATCTGATATTCTGTAATAATCTGTTTTCATGTGTAAATGGCTATGTTATTAGTTTTCAGTAATATCTCTTGTTTTTCAGAAGCTGAATACATCAGCAACTTTCACAAGTATCTGTTATCCAGAACAGAAATGAAGGTTGCAGTATTTGGTGGGTTCAAATAAATACGTTATGTTACTATTATCTCAACTTCTATCTTATTTACACAGAGTGAGTGAAATGCATCCAGGAACTTCTAAATTTAATGATTATTATTCATTTCTGCACATATTAAAGATCAATCCTAATCTTTCTGATGTTTTATATTTGCCTGTTAAGAAAAATCCTATTACAGTTTATAAAGTAAACCAGAAATAGCTGATTGAGTTTTGGCTTAACTTTTAAATCATAGGACAGCCCATATAGCAATACAGCATTCCCTTAGTACTGATGTAAACCATTAACCCAGATTTTGTGTTCAAATGCTAGAGTTAGACTTAAACCAAAAGCTTCCTGAGTCTGTGGCTAAAGTAAACTGTAGTAGTGCTGAGTGATATTTAATAAATTCTAGTCATCACCCTGCAGGGAAAACAAAGGTCAAAATTATTTTGGACAAAAGAACGCAGAAGACAGTCATCTTGGAACAAGAATATGCTGCTACCAATTTACATGTTATCCCAACTTGCACTGTTTCTAACCATTTAACACTGATGAACCCCAGACAGTACTCGACTTTGTGGTTTTAACGAAAACAAGTCAGCATAAACTGTTGGTTCTTCTCAGCAAAATAATACATGCTACATACTATTGTATAGGTTGACTAGAGTATACATATACAGAACAACCTCGGTTATCCGAACGTCAATTACCCAAATTTCCGATTATCCGAACAAGATCTTAAGGTCCTGTAAAAATGTTATTTATTATCCGAACACTCAGTTATCCAAACAAATATTCCTTGCCTGTCTTGTTCAGGTAATCGAGGTTGTTCTGTAATTACAGATTAATTTGATAAGATCGTGGCTGATCTGATTGCTCAACATTTTCGACTACCCCCAATAATCTTTCACCTTCTGGTTTATCATAAATCTAATTGTGTCTTAAAAATGTGTAATAATTCTTCCTGAAGAAGCAGTGGAAGCAGACTTCCAAAGAGACTAAACCTTCTAAGAGGCACAATTTATCCTTATTTGTCTTAAATGGGCAACCCTATTTATTTAGCATTGACCCCCATTTCTAGATTCTTCCAAAAGAGGAAGCATCCTCTCCACGTGCACCCTTTAGGACCTGTTGTAATCTTATAATTATATGTTTCAATTGTTGTTACCTCTTTTTCAATGACATGTCTGAGTCTAGCCTGTCCAGCCTTTCCTACTGGGTAACCATTCTACTAGAAGAATCAAGGCTTTAAAAAGGATGGAATGGCATCAGTTTGTGCCTTTGTTTTCCTTGATTTGAAGCTGAAAATACAAAGGAACAATAAAATCTACAAATTTATCTTGTCAAGTAGCAACTAAACTCTGTCTTCAGCAAGCATTTTCCTACAACAATTAAGACTATGACAATAAAGGAATGCAAATCCATTGTAGCACTGGAGTAGCATATTGTGCCTTACTTGGTGTATTACTCTAGCTGTATAACATGTCCTATAACTTACCACATGTAACAACAGCGATCATTTCCTGGTTCAAGACTTTTCCTTTTCCTGTAGGTGAGAGTGCCACCTTCTGCCTTGCAAAAAGTGCAGTGAAGACTCTTAAAGATCTCGGGGTATGTACTACATTCCACGATCCCTTTCATTGAGTTCTGAAGTACTGCATGAATGATTTACTAAGCCCAAGTTAATTTATAGTTTCATCAACTTGTAAGTGTGAAATACAGATTGAAGCTGCAAGTTATGACCTAGTCATCCTGGAACATTCAGAAGCAGTGTGCACCACAAATATAGTAATGATAGTCTACGGTTTCTAACAGCAACAAAGGTGTGCAAATTCTTTGGAAGTGGTAGATTAAAGACTGAAGTAGTTATAGTCCTTCCTTACTGGTCAGGAAAATTGTTTCACCCCTGCCTGTACAGGACCTTCCTATAATCTATTTGTTAAATTGTCCCAAGAAATAATCCTTCAAGACAACAGCTGGTGTTGTGAGCTTTTTAGAAAATTATCACACTTGTGATCAGATGTAATTGTGAGAAGTGAATATCATGGTTCCTGCAAGCTGTGTGTTTGCATTAAATTGTCAAGTGTTTCATAGAAAAGTCAAATGTCATGTGTTTTATAAAATCACCAAATATATAATACAAATAATTCTGCCTGTCCAGGTTTTCAAAGTTCAGAAGAATGGGTGCTCCACCTTGGAATTGAGCAACACCTTTCTACCTCTCATCAATCAACAGAAACTGCTGGAATACATCCTTAAATTTACGACAGAATAGAAAGTGCTGGGCAAAGTGGTGCAAATGGTGATTTATTGATTTGGACTGATTAACCCATTTGAATTGCAAATTGACATTTAAAAACAGAATTGAATATTTCACTTGCTGCATTTTCTAATTTGATTTTTTTTTCCACTTTTACTGAAAAGCACATGGCTGGATGTCTTTCTTACCCATACAATCAAAGCTAACATAGCATTCCCCTTGGTGTCACCTATCTGTGTCTTTTGATGCGGGTATATGAAAGTATATTTCCCTAAGAGGTGATTGCCATCATTGCTGCTGATCTGTTGGATACACTGATATTTTATGGCAGCCCAAGAAACTGCATATGTTTGTTTGACCTCTATTACTTATGTAATTTATGCTTGTTTACACTATTTCTGATAAATTGAGTCATAGGCCATAGGTTGTAGTGTCAAATTCAGCAATAATGAATGAGGTATCAAGTCATCAAGGTTCTTAGGACACTGAGGAGCATGTTGCCATGTGAGAGAGCCATTTGCTAAAACATTTTGCTGTGCTAAAACCTAAGTGATCTAACACTGTGAGTTCTATTAAGATTAGGCTGTGGGCTTTCCTTGCAAATAATGGTTTTGATCAGCATCTACCATTCTCCAGACTTCATATCAATACCTTCAATACAATACAATTGTTTTATATTTGGGAGTGACTCTGAGTGCTGGTTATAGACTTAATAAGAAATCTTTACCCAAACTTTAACACCAACCACATTCTGGTGGAAGATCGCCTATCTTGAAAGATGACAGTTTTTAGAATAATTTATAAATTCTATGACACAATGTCTGCTACCCAATGCACTTACAAAAGATATGTTACATTAAAGTCATCTTTTAGATTCTTGTATAGGGCCCTGACCCCTCCAGGTAGCTGATGGTTATATTAAAAATGGTTATCTTATTAAAGATATTTCTTTCCATCTTCCATTTGGCAACCCATTCCCATGCATGGTTCCAAAATAGGGGACAGCATCTGACTTGGCCCCTGCTTTTTGCCATGCTGCATGAAACAGCGATACCAAGAAATATGTGACAAATTTGTGAGTTCATGTGACCTCAGCTGCACACTATAAATGAATAATCCAGACTGAAATATGCTTCTTCTCACCACTCCCATCCCCCAGCTCATGCATGTTTTGTCTGTTTCTTTTATTCCCCTTTCTTATCCCTGTCTTTCTGATCTCTTCTCTTCTTCTCCTCTGTCCCCTCCTCTTCCCCCCCCCCCCCCTCTCCGACCTACCCAACACCACCATTTTCCTGACTCTTCAGTCTGGCCAAATTGATATTGGGTACTTGCTGTTTGAGGTGTAATAATTACCAATCTATGCTCAAAAACACTGTCCTGTAAAAAGGACTAATTATATTAACAGTTATTTGATCTATACTTTGTGTGTGCTGTATCTCAAATTACAGATTGCTTTAGGCTTGTTGAAAAACACGTACTTTGATTAAATCCAAAGTACTTAGTGACCAAGACAAAAGCCATATAAACTTCAAAAAGGCCAAATGTTTACATTACTTGTACCTTGGCAATAAGGTAGTCATTCCAATAGTTGTGTCTATTTTGGGGCAAGCAATATGCTATAAGAATACTGTGCATGGCTACTAATCTATAGACTATTAAGTTCAAATCCCAGCCTTGACAGAATTGTCACTAACCAATCGTTGCATTGCCCTTCTCCCAACATTCAGATTGCCCATTGTATGATAACCATATACGTGGCGATATGGAGGGGGAGATAAAATAGTTTTTACACCATCCTAAGTTTTTCAATGTGCATTTGTTCCTACCTGATTAAAGATCAACCCTGGCTATGTGTGAAGTCTGCAACAGAATTACAACCAACAGTTTTTAAAGTATGGTACCAGGGAATGGAACCATATGAACTTTTCATGATCTTATTAAAGCAAACACTACAATATAGAGTCCAACTCATTCCTTTGATGGTGCACATCAACCTTAACTTTCTCGTACATGCCAGGACTGTGTGGGCATAAAATTCTTACAATCTGCAATATTTTGTCTTTTCCCTCTTAAAGAAGAGACTTTCTAACCTGAAGTTTTAGGCTTGCAATATCATCAGTAAGAAAAGTTGATTTATGTAAGCTACACTTCCAGCTTGAAACAGTGTAGTGAACGAATTGCAACTGGAATAATGGTGGACCACCTCCTTACAGATATTTAATGAGAAAGCATTTCAATATCATTTATGAAGGCTGGGATTAGGAAACCACTTTGTTGCTGTGATATGTGTAAATACTGTGATCCATTAACACTTTGTACAGTTTATTTTATTGTGTATCTATTTATTGAAGGTCTCAGCTATTCCCTTTTCATTGAGTTAACATGAACTCATGCTGATTTGAATCTTGGGAGAAAAGAAGTTAGGCCTTAATGGTTAAATTTCCACAACATATAACTGAATAAGTTAAATCACTGTTGTGGAAAACATTACCTTTGTGTTAGACCAAAGATTTTCCACAACCTAGTTGCACTGTATTTTAGCTTGTATTTGTTCATTTTTGTGAATGTCCATTTCTAATATATGCAATATGTTATGTATGTAAAAAGATGATACAAAGTGCTGCATTATTTGATGTTTCGATTTTATGAGTGAATGACTGCAGAACTGGCAAGTTGAATTTCTGCCTTGTGTTTGGGTGGGGGTGGAATTGTACCGTATGCATGGTGTAGGATGGGGTTCAAAGAAGAAATGCATATGCTGTAAATACAAAATAAAAGCAGAAACGTTAACTGTCTTTTCTCTTTCAGATGCTGACTGGCCTGCTGGCATATTCCCAGCAGTTTCTAATTTTCATTCAAGTGTATGGTTTGTTTATACCCAAGAGACCTTTTCTTTTAACTTGTTTTAGCTGTTTAAAATCAGTTTCATGTTACAGTATCAGGGTAAGAAAAGACTGGAAGATTTATTTCTAGAAGTAGGATATTGATGTACAGACAGCTTAGAAATATTGGGTTGTATAAGTTGAACTTTTATGTTGGTGAGAACAAAATTCTCACATTCTGAAAATAAATTTAAAAATATTTTAAAGGTAATGAGGTGAATGTGCAGCAGATTTTAACTTACTGAAAAGCAATAGCTGGAAACAGTTGCACTGATCAGTTAAGCTCAGGACTGTGACATAACCTAGATTACTAGAAGCCTTAATTATTTGGTGCTTCCAAAATTAAGAAAGATCTTAGACCATTATTAAAGCCATATAGGAAACAAATGTGTCATGGATAAAAACACAATATTACAGCAGTTCACTGTCATTTTACAGTATTTACTTTGTTGTCTGCCATTTGCTATATTCTGTTTCTTGAAATCAAAATTGATGCAAAATTCAAGATAATTGAGATGTTTTGGCAAAGACCAACTGTGTGGAGAAGGCCCTCTTACCATTTCAAATTATTTTGAACATGGCAATCGTCACATTCAGCAAACCAATGGAATATTTAAGTCTAAATATCAGTAAAGCCATGAAATTAAAATAATTCACCTTTCATCAACCAGGTTTCTACCTTATCCTCCTGAAAGCTACAATGGATGAATTGGTTGGAATACCTGAATTCCATTAACCTTCCAGTAGCCTCCTGAAAGTGACATCTCTTCATAATTGGGCCTGGCCTTTGCGGTCTGAGTGTCAACATACAGGTTTTTTGCAATCGTAACCAATCCTGTCCTTGCTTGACAACAGCAACTACATTCATCCAAGCAGAGAGATTTCACACTGGGGCAAGGAGTCAGGATTGAGATCAAGAGCAGAAATCCCAGCCAATTTATCCCCCAACCATAGCCACAAAACACTGAAGCTGAGAACAGCTGAGTCAGCATACTCTAGAAAGTTAAACCTGTGACTGGATCTTTGTAGTCTGGAACTATTGTTATGGCACATTGCATATTTAGTGAACCACATGGGATTTCCATTGAATGCATGTTAGAGGTAGTTGAATGTTTGTCCTTTTTATGTATCGCTAAGATTCCAATTTTGACTAACTACATTAAACAAATATTGCTAAGTTTTCAGTAATATCATGAAGTGAAGGAAAGTAAGTAAAAGTATAAAACAGAAAAAGGTCTAACTCAATGTTGGGGCTTAGTTGTATGTAAGTGATCTTGTCAATGTATATACCAGTGGATGATCTTGACCTTGAAACCGTGAAGGATTTATTCTTCAATTCATGTATCACACAATGTCACTTTTTACCCTATAAGGTCAATCTCTGACAGACTGCTGCAGTCACTCATTTGTTTAGTTCCAACTTGGTAATGGAAAAGGTTAATTGAGGAGGTTAACTGCTTTCTTTAGTTTACAAACTGATGATTGAGTGGCATTGTTTAAAATGTTACAAAATTTTATTTTAATTTAGTCCAAGGATGTTGCCAATTTAGCAGTGGATGAAAATTTGAATGTTAAGATCAAACGTAAAGATTGAGGTTGCAGTGTTCTTGGACAAAGAGGACTTGGATTCAACCTATCTTGCTACAAGTGCTGGCAACTGCAGTGTTCATTCAGTTCTGTCTAAGCTATTGCATGGAATTGCGTTTTGACTATCAACTAATGTCTGCCAAGGAGAATGAACCTTTTTGGTTATTCTATTTATTGTTATATAAGCACAGTTATTTTTACCCATTCGAGATAGGTATTTAATATGCCATTAAAATACTTCAGATCAGTGCGATATTTTGAAGATTATTGACCACTAAAGCTCAGATGTACAAAAAGAAGCTGCTTGTTAGGAATCTCAACATTTGGGAATGTGACCCAAACACTAGTTATTGCTCAGGACACAATCATTACTGCAGAAGCAAAAAAAAGGCAGTGACTTTATTTATGTACAGTTTGGGCTGTTTTGTCTCTCCGTAGCTTTCTTGATAGAGAGGGAAAAAGTGGAGAACGAGAAAATGTGCAAGTGCTGAAACCATTTGACTGTTGTGACCTTGATGTTTGAATTGCAAATTCAAGGAGACTATCCTTAAAAAGCACATGTCTTGTTTGAGGGAAACTGTTTCATCACCTCTGTGAAATAAAAGTTTATAAAATAGTTTTGTGCTGTTTTCTTCAATGTACTGACCTAGCAGATATTTGTCAGTAGCTTGTAAACTCAATATGTACCCTAAGTTTCTTGCACCATTGGTTTTGATAAATCTGTCCAAAAACATATGGCAACAACTGTTCTCTTCGGGATCGATGCACAAGAGAAAAACTAATTTATTTAATTTTGCGTTAACGCCTGCTTCTGTTTTTCCTGGACTTCCATGTGAAACAAAAATAAAATGGGGAAAGTGAACACAAACCTTGGCCTATTATGGGCTAAAGCACAAATAGGAGTTTTACTCTGTGCTGACCCTATAAAGTCAACTAACTTTTAGCCAAATTTAGAGGTTTTAGTTATGAGGAATGGTTTGGGAAGTTAAAGGATTTGTTAAGCTAGTACAGAGGAGGTTTAACTGTTTCTAACAGAAGTTTTAAAAATGGTGATGAAATTAGAATTCTGTTGTGGAGGTTTTTGGTTTTCTAACCTTTTGCAACTTTGGAAATCCTGTAGAAGCAACTTTTATTCCAGAAATGGTCATTTCTACAAGGTTCATGATAACCTTGCACTTTGATATCAGAACTCTTCCAAAATTAAACTCTGCTAACCACTGGTTAGCCAATTAGTATCAAGCTCAGGAGAGTCAGATGAATAAGAACATAAAAAATAAAAGAGAAGTTAGATTTTTGTTTGCACAAAGGTTTACTGGAATATTTTTAATTTCCCAAATCAATAAAACATAGACTATAACAATGGAAGTAGAAATGGACAAATAGTTGAAAAAGAGCAATATATGACAGTAGAGGGTTGTGGAATACAATGGGATAGTTCCAGTTGAAGGACTGGCATTGGTGAGATGGATCAAATGGTCTTTAATCTGATCTATACTTTCTGATTCTGTTAGAATAAATGTGATAAATTGCTGACCAATGATTGATGCTAATCTTAAACAATTTTCTTTTGTGTTATAATTTTTTTCCTGTACTGTAATAACATTCAAGGTCATTGGCCATTTTTCTACAATTATGCTCAAGTATTGTATTTTAATGCAATGTATACTCAAACTCAAGAAGAAAGGTGGTCAAAATGCAAATTTTCCACAAGGACAAAAGGCGCTAAGTGACTTATTAGCTTGTCTCTAGTAATTGATGAGCACCTCACACCTGTTTGAATATCTGTGTCTCCAGATGTCAGTGTTATTGTCTGGCAGGTCATCCTTTTTGGTTAGGACACAAGGAAAGAAAGATTAAAGCAAGGGTTAGTAATAGAAGCAAGCTTTACTGGCATAGAAATTTAACTTGCAGTACGTTTGGTTTGATTTACTTTGTTTTAAGTAAAGGCACCTGATTTATATGGGCAAGTGTGGCATGTTTATTATTCTATATTGTGCAAAGATAAGTTGAACTGATTGAAATAAGTGAGCCAATCATAACTAATGTTGTTCATTGACTGTGAAATAAAGCAGGTTAACAATTCTTATCTCATCTGTACTGTTTTGTCTTTTCTCATCCACCCTCAAAATGGTTGAAATGTTATGTTTATATAACAGTTATAAATAACTGGTTTATACATCAAGGGAATTACATCCATTGGTTTGCAGTGTGGAGATTTGTTTCAGATTAAACCCAATTGTTAGACTGGCCAAGGTGAACAAACTGAGCATATACCACAATTCTGGCCTGGGCTTTTCCTGATTGCTGCTTTTCTACTTTTCTTCCTTTCTCCTCTAAATCTTTACTCCCTTATAGTCATAGAGCCATACAATATAGAAACAGATCCTTCAGTCTGAATCATCCATGAAGACCAAGTATCCCAAACTAAAAATCCCACTTGCCTGTGTTTGGCCCATATCCTTCTCAACCTTTCCAATTTGTGTACCTATTTAAATGTCTTTTAAATGTTGTAACTGTACCTGCATTTACCACTTCCTCTGGCAGTTCCTTCCATGTACAAATCACACTCCGTGTGAATAAGTTGTCACTCAGTCCCCTTTTAAATCCTTCTCCTCATACTTTAAAGATATGTCCTCTAGTTTTTAGTTCCTCTACCCTAGAGAAAAGACCTTTGCTGTTCATCTTATCTGTGCCCCTCATGATTTTATAAATCTCCATAAGCTCAATCCTCAATCTCCTACCCTCCACTGAAAGAAGTCCTAGCCTATCCAGCCTCTTCTTAGAACTCAAACCTCCAGTCCCATCAACATTCTTATAAATATTTTCTGAACCCTTTCCATTTCAATATTATCCATCTTATAGCAGAGCGAGCAGTACTGTACACAGTATTCTGAAAGTGGCCTCACCAACGTCCTGTATAACTGCAATAAGACATCCCAACACCTATACTCAATGGTCTAAGCAATTAGGGTAAGCGTGCTAAATGCATCTTAACCACCCTACCTTTGATGCAAATTTCCAAAGAAATATGTACTTGAACCCCTCAGTCTCTGTTTGACAGCACTACTCAGGGTCATGCCATTAACTGTGTTAGTCATGCCCTTGCAACACCCCTCATTTATCCAAATTAACCTCCATCTGCCACTCCTCAACCTATCGGCCCAATTGATCAAAATCCCTTTTTAATCTTAGATAACCTTCTTCACTGTCCACTATAACCACAGGTTTTGGTGTCATCCTCAAGCTTACTAACCATGCTTCCTAAATTCTTATCAAAATCATTTATATAAGTGACAAAGTGGACCCAGCACAAATCCCTGCAGTCACAAGCCTCCAGTCTGAAAAACAGCCCTCCACCACCAACCTCTGTCCCCTACCATTAAGCCAATTGGCAACCTCTTCCTTAATCCCACGTCATCCGTAACTGGTGATTGGTCAGAGTTTTCCAAGCAATACCAACCTTCTGTGAAAAGAAATTCTTCCTCACTTGCCTTAAATGGGAGACCCTTTAGTAAAAGCAGTCCCTAGTTCCACTGTTCCATGTAGAGCAACACCGCCCCCCTTGGCATCTAACCTGTCAAGTCCCCTCAGAATCTTGTATGTTGCAATAAAGTTGTCTGTCATTCTTCTAGATTCCAGTGTATGATGATTTGGCATCTCAATATAAACTGGCTGAGCTGTTGAGCTAATGTGATCACATGTTTAAAATTTAATCATGGTTCCACATTAATACAAGCTAAAATGGGAAATCGCACACCATTTTTGTAAGGGAGTCATTTTGAAGATAAAAAGTGACATTGTTAAAAACCAGCAGAGTAGATTGCAATGGTGCAAACTCAAATGATTCAATAATTTGGATCAACATTGTGCTTTTCAAAGTAAATTGTGGTATAATTTTTCACTACCAGCCAAACTCAGCATCCCAGTGCAGTGCACTGTGACCTGATGTCTCTGTACAAGGTATCTTCAGGTGTGACACAAAATTTTATTTACATTTTGCTTTAAACGTTGTAGTCAATGACATGGTGGGAGATTTTGATCATTCTGCAGAATGGCATGGAAAATATGGAATTTCAAATTAACCTCTACACTGAGCCAGTTTAAACTATACTTCTCAAAATGTGAAGTTGTTAGTTTTGGAATGGAGAATGTAAGAACAGAATATTATTGAAATAGAGAAAATCTACAGAAGCTGAACACAAAGGAACTTAGGAGCACACACCAGCACACTGGTGTAGCAAGTAATCAGGAAGTCTAATACACTGTTACCCCTATTTCAACAGTGTTGGTATATAAGAGTGAGGAAGTCTTACTGCAACTGTGCCAGGTGATACCACATGCAGAGCACTGTGAGCAGTTTTAGTCCCTTTGCAAAGGAAAAGATACTTAATTTGGAAGAGGGATGGTATGGAATGAAGTAGGAAAAGAGAGAGTAGGCAAAACAGGAAGAACAGATGGACAGAAACAGAACGGCAAACAAAGAGAGAGAGAGACAGGCAGAGAAAGGGAAGAAAAGAATCAGGGAGGGACAAACACACAGAAAGAGAGATAGAAAAACAGTGCAGACTGGGACAAGAGAGAGGAAGGAATAGAGGTGAAACAGTTGGAGAGAAACCGAAGGAGGTATAGAGTTGGGAAATAGAAAAGACGGGAGCAATAGAGAGATTGAGAAACAGAGGATTGTAGCATTCAGGGAGGAACAGAGAGGGAGAAGCCAAAATGGAGACACAAATGAGAAACAATGAGGGAGCAAGAGATGGGGACAAACAGATGAGGACAAAGAAGGAAGGAAAATGGAGAGTGATAAACAGTCTGAGAGACAAAATAAGAAAAAAAAGACAGTGGGAGAATCAGGGTTCATGAAAGAAACTGATATAAAGAGTGGGGAGAAACAAAGAAAAACAAAGGGTTGGACAGAGAATGGGAGAAGAAAGTGTAAAACAGATAGGGCTAATAGTGATGCAGAAAATGACAGAAACAAACAAAGGGGGAGAAATAGAGTTCAGAAACAGAAAGTGCGAAGTCAAGGGATAGAGAAACAAGAGGAGGGAAGGCAGAAAGGGAGAAATAGAGGAGAAGGAACCAAAGGGGTGATACAGAGATGAAGAGACAGAGCGGGTTAAATAAACAGGTGAAAAAAAGTTTGGGAGAGTCAATATTAGAGAAAGAGAGTGGGAGTAATATAATGGGAAAAACAGATTGGGACAATCATAGAAAAACAGAGAAAAACAAAGAGATCAAAATTCAGAGGGAACAACAGAAGATTAGGAATAATCAGAGAGGAACAGAGAGGGAGAAACAGATGGTACAAACATATGGCAGAAAAACAGAGGGTAAAACAGGGTGAGAAACAAGTAGGGAGAAGAGAGAGCAAGTTAGAAAAACAGGGGAAGCGTAATAGGAGAAACAAAGTGGGGGAAATCATTGAGGGAAAAGCAATGAGGAAGAAACAGGGAGAGAAACAGAACATGAGAAATAAAATGGGAGAGAGAGGGGAACAAAAAGAAACAGGTGTGAAATAAAGATGTGATATGCAGAAAGGAATGCAGTGGGAGTAAAACTTCTCTCTCTTAGTGGTGAGCAACTAAGAGAGAGAAAGAAAATGGGACAAATGCTGTTGGAGAAAGAGAGTGGTAGATTCATTGAGGGAGGACCCAAGTGGAAAATACAGAGGGAGAAAAATAAAGAGTGTTCTCAAAGGGATAGAAGCAGAGAAACTGATGAATAGAAAGACAGATGCCGAAACAGAGAGTGAGAAATAGAGAATCAGCGAGAGAGAAGCAGAGTAGGCAGAACATAAAGGGAAAAATGAATGGGTACAAAGAGACAAGGTGAAAGAGGGGAGAGAAAAGAAAGGGTGAAACAAAATGGGAGAATCAAAGTGGTAGAATCATTGAGGAAAAATAGTGGAAATACTGACAGACAAAATTAAAAAGTGAGAATCAGAGGGAGAGAACCAGAGAATGAAAAATACAGGGTAGAACAGTGGGGGAGAAACAGAGTGAGAAACATAATAGAACAGAAAGAGGAAAGGAGAATGAGAAACAGTGAGAAACAATGGGGGAAAGCAAAGTGGTAGAAACACAGAGGGAGAGATGGAGAAGGAGAAGCAGAGTAGGAGAAACAGTGGGAGAATCAAGGAGGGAGAAACGAAAGGGGAGAAAGCAGAGTAGAAGAAACAAAGGAAAAACAGATGGGGAGAAGGAGAAAGGATAAAACAAAAGGTTGAATACAGGGAGTGAGAAACAGACAGGATAAAACAGATGGAGGCATTAGAGAAGCAGAAACAGATGTGGAAAAACAAATGAATGAGAATCATAATGGGAGAAACAGAGAGTAAAAACAAAAAGTGTAACAGAGGGGTAGAAAAAGAGATGCAGAAACAGGAAGGGTGAAACAAAGCAGGGGAGACAGAGAAAGAGAATCAGATGAGAGAAACAGAGTAAGAAGCAGAGAGGAAAAAACAGACGGAGAAATAGATGTGGGATCTCAAGAGTGAGAAATATTGTTAATAGCATTCTAAAAGGAATAGAGAACCAGAAACCGAGAGGGAGAAACAAGAATGGAGGTATAAATGAGGAGAACTGAGGTGGAGAATGAGAGAGAGAGAAAAACAGGTGACAAGAAGGTAAAATAGAGGGGTAGGCACAAACAGGGATAAACATAGACACAGAACCAGGCAGCAAGAACAAGAGTGGAAGAAGCAAAAAGTGGGAGTAAAATCAAAAAAGAAACAAAGAAGAAGAAACAGAGAGGGAGAATCTGAGAGGGAGAAACAGAAAGAGGGAGAAACAGAAAGAGAGAAACACAGAGAGAGAAACAAATGTGGAGAAAAAGTGAGGGTGAAACTGAGGGTGAGAAACAAGGGAGGAGAAAGAGAACAGGAGAACTAGTGTTGAAGAAACAGAGTGAGACAATCATAGAAAGAAAAATAGAGATGAAGACAGAGGGGGAGAAACAGATGGGGAGAAACAAGGAGGGAGAAACAGATAGGGAGAAACACAGATTGAATAGAAAGAGTGAGAGAGTAAAGCTAACTAGTACAAACAGAGATGCACAAACAGATGGAGAAAAACAAAACAGAAGAAAGTGAGAGTGAGAAACACAGCAAGATAAACAGAAACACATAGTGAGAAACAGAGGGGTAGAAAGAGGGATGCAGAAACAGTGCAGGAGAGGCAGCTGAGGAGAAATAAAGGGTTAGATATGGGGAATTAAAAACAGGAGGATAAAACAGTGGGGGAGAAACTGAGAAACAATGGGAAAGAGAAACAAAGTAATAGGGAGAAAGAGAGAGGGAGAAAGGAGGAGAGAGAAACAAAGTGTTGAATAGAGAGTTAAAAAACACAGAGGGCAGAACAAATGTGGACAAATAGAGATGCAGAAATGATAGGACAAATAGTGCGGGAGAAATAGGAACACTGAAACAGCAAAGAAACCGAGGCAGAAATAGGAAGTGAGAAACAGAGGCAGAAAGAGAGACATGGAAACAGAGAGTAAGAAACAGAACAGTGGAGGGAGAGAAGGAGAAACCAATCAGGAGAAACAGTTGAACAGAAACTGAGATTGTGAAACAGAAGAGGATAAACAGAAGGTAGAGAAAAATACAGAAAAATTGTGGGAGAGAACCAGAGCAGGTGAGAGAGAAGAAGAAATAGAGGAGAAACAGATGGTGATAAACGGAGAAGGAGATATAGGTTTGAGAAATTGAAAGGAAGAAGCAGAGTAGAGACACAGAGGTGGGGAAGCAGTGAGTGGGAAATTGTGGGTTAGTAGCATTCAGGTGAAGCTGAGAGCAAGAAACAAAGAAGGAGAAACAAAAATGGAGACAGAAATGAGAAGAAACAGAGGTGGAGAATCAATGTTCGAGAAATAGAGAAGGTGAAAGAGGGGTAGAAATAGATGGGATTAATACAGAAACACAGATCGAGAAACAGAGCAGAAGACACAAAAAGCTTGAGAAAATATGCTGGAGAAACAGAGAGAGAGAAACAGAAAGTAAGAAACAGGGATAAAAGAAGAGAGTGAAAAGTGAATGGGTAAAACAGTGGGGGAGAAACAGAGGATGAGAAATATAACACAGAACATAGAACATTGAAGTGCAGTACAGGCTCTTCAGCCCTTGATGTTGCACTGATCTGTGGAACCAATCTGAAGCCCATCTGTCCTACACTATTCCATTCTTGTCCACATGCCTATCCAATGACCATTTAAATGCCCTTAAAGTTGGTGAGTCTACTAAGGTGCAGGCAGTGCATTCCACACCCCTACAACTCTCTGAGTAAAGAAACTACCTCTGACATCTGTCCTATATCTATCACCCCTAAATTTAAAGATATGTCCCCTCAGGCTCACCATCATCATCTGAGAAGAAAATGGTCTCACCTTATCGAATCCTCTGATGATCTTATATGTCTCAATTAAGTCGCCTCTCAACCTTCTTCTCTCCAATGAAAACAGCCTCAAGTCCCTCAGCCTTTCCTCATAAGAGCTTCCCTCCATACCAGGCAACATCCTAGTAAATTTCCTGAGCCCTTTCCAAAGTTTCCACGTTCTTCCTATAATGCAGTGACCAGAACTGTACGCAATACTTCAAGTGCGGCCGCACCAGAGTTTTGTACAGCTGAGCATTACCTCGTGTTTCCGATACTCAATCCCCCCGCCAATAAAAGCTAACACACCATATGCCTCCTTAACAACCTTATCAGCCTGAGTGGCAACTTCCAGAGATCAATGTACATGGACACTGAAATCTCTCTGCTCATTTACACTACCAAGAAACTGACCATTAGCCCAGTACTCTTTATTCCTGTTGGTCCTTCCAAAGTGAATCACTTCACACTTGTCCAAACTAAACTCCATTTGCCACCTCTCAGCCCAGCTCTGCAACTTATCTATGTCCCTCTGTAACCTACAACATCCTTTGGCACTGTCCACAACTCCACCGACCTTAACGTCATCCGCAAATTTACTAACCCACTCTTCTACACCCTCACCCAGGTCATTTATAAAGATGACAAACAGCAGTGTCCCCAAAACAGACCATTGAGGTAAACCACTAGTAACTGAACTCTAGGATGAACCAACCATACCCTCTGTCTTCTTTCAGCTAGCCAATTTCTGATCCAAACCAAACATCACCCTCAATCCCATACCTCCGTATTTTGTGCAATAGCCCACCATGGGGATCCTTATCAAACCCCTTACTGAAATCCATACACACCATATCAACCGCTTTACCCTCATCCATCTGTTTGGTCACCTTCTCAAAGAACTCAATAAACTTTGTAAGGCACGACCTACCCTTCACAAAACTGTGTTGCCTATCCCTAATCAACGTATTCCTCTCTAGACGATTATAAATCCTATCTCTTATAATCTTTTCCAACACTTTACCCATAACCAAAGTAAAGCTCACTGGTCTATAATTATCAGGGTTGTCTCTACTCCCCTTCTTGAACGAGGGGTCAACATTTTCTGTCTTCTGGCACTATTCCTGTTGACAATGACAACATAAAGATCAAAGCCAAAGGCTGTGCAATCTCTTTCCTGGCTTCCCAGAGAATCCTAGGATAAATCCCATCCGGCCCAGGGGACTTATCTACTTTCACACTTTCCAGAATTGCTAACACCTCCTCTTTGTGAACCTCAATCCTGCCTAGTCTAGTCTAGTAGCCTGTATCTCAGTATTCTCCTCGATAACATTGTCTGTTTCTAGTGTGAATACTGATGAAAAATATTCATTTAGTGCTTCCCCATCTCCTCAGATTTCACACACAACTTCTCACTACTGTTCTCGATTGGCCCTAATCTTTCTCTAGTCATTCTTTTATTCCTGATATACCTATAGAAAGCTTTAGGGTTCTCCTTGATCCTGTCTGCCAACGACTTCTCATGTCCCCTCCTAGCTGTTCTTAGCTCTCTCCTGGCTAACTTGGAACACTCAAGCACCCGAACTGAGCCTTCACATCTCATCCTAACATAAGCCTTCTTCCCCTTGATAAGAGATTCGACTTTTTTAGTAAATCACAGCTCCCTCACTCGATCACTTCCTCCCTGCCTGACAGGTACATACTTAGCAAGGACACAAGGAGAACGCGCCATTTGGATACAGAACTGACTCAAAAGTAGAAGACAGAGGGTGATGGTGGAGGGTTGTTTTTCAGACTGGAGGCCAGTGGAGTGCCACAAGGATCGGTGCTGGGTCCACTACTTTTCATAATTTATAAAAATGATTTGGATGGAAACGTAAGAGGTATAGTTAGTAAGTTTGCTGATGTCACCAAAATTGGAGGTGTAGTGGATAGCGAAGAGGGTTACCTCACCTTACAACAGGATCTTGAGCAGATGGGCCAATGGGCTGAGAATTGGCAGATGGAGTTTAATTCAGATAAATGTGAGGTGCTGCATTTCGGGAAAGCAAATCTTAGCAGGACTTATACACTTAATGGTAAGGTCCTAGGGAGTGTTTGCTGAACAAAGAGACCTTGGAGTGCAGGTCATAGCTCCTTGAAAGTGGAGTCACAGGTAGATAGTGTCAATGCGTTTGGTATGCTTTCTTTTATTGGTCAGAGTATTGAGTACAGGAGTTGGGAGGTTGTGTTGCGGCTACTTCTGCAATTCTGGTCTCCTTCCTATCGGAAAGATGTTGTGAAACCTGAAAGGGTTCAGAAAAGATTTCCAAGGATGTTGCCAGGGTTGGAGGATCTGAGCTATAGGGGAAGCTTGAATAGGCTAGGGCTTTTTTCCCTGGAGCGTCAGAGGCTGAGGGATGACCTTATAGAGGTTTATAAAATCATGAGGGGCATGGATAGGATAAATAGACAAAGTCTTTTCCCTGGGGTGGGGGAGTCCAGAACTAGAGGGCATAGGTTTAGGGTGAGAGGGGAAAGATATACAAGAGACCTAAGAGGCAACGATTTAACTCAGAGGATGGTACGTTTATGGAATGAGCTGCCAGAGGAAGTAGTGGAGGCGAGTACAATTACAACATTTAAAAGGAATCTGGATGGATATATAAAATAGGAAGGATTTGGAGGGATATGGGCCAAGTGCTGACAGGTGGGACTAGATTGGGTTAGGATATCGGGCTGGTATGGACGAGTTGGACCACAGGATCTGTTTCCATGCTGTACAGCTCTCTGATTCCATGTCACACAGTAGCTGTTCCTTGAATAAGCTCCACATTTCAATTGTGCCCATCCCCTGAAGTTTCCTAAAAACACAGTAACAAACACAGAAAGCAAAACAAAACAAAACAGGAGAGAGAGAGAGAGGAAAAATCAGAGAGGTAGAAACAGATGGATAGAAAAAGAGAGTAGGAAACAGAGAGGGAGAACGAGTGTGAGTATCAGTGTGGAAGAAAGGGAGAAATAAAAACAAAGATGGAGAAAGAGAGTGGAAGGATAGTGTGAAAAACACAACTGGAGAAAATAAGGCTGAGAAACAATATATGACAATGAGGAACAGAGGGAAAAACAGAGAGAAAGAAGCAGCTGGTTAGAAACAAGTGGGAGTGAAGGGATGGAGGGGGCACAAATGGTGAAGGAGAAATAGAAACTGAGAAACAGCAGGAGAGACAGAGCAAAAACAGAAAGAGGAAAACAAAAGGGTAGAAAGAGACATGCAGAAACATGGAGAAACAGCGTTGTAGAAACAGAGATGAGAAACAATGGGAGAGAAACATGGAGGGTGAGACAGATAGTGGAAAGCAGACAGGTAAAAATAGATAGGAAGAAAGGAGGGGGGAGAGTAACATGAGTTGGCTGTTCAGCTCCTTGAGCCTGTTCCGCAATTTAATACAATCATAGCAGGTCACATCCCTACCTCAACTCCACCTTCCTGCTTGCTCTCCATAACCTTCCACCCATGATTAATTAAAAATCTGTTTATTTCCTCCTTCAATTTACTCAATGACCCAGCATCCAACGCACTGTGAAGCAGTGAATTCCACAGATTCTTAACCTTTTGCGACAAGTAATTTTATCACCTCCCTGTTTTAAATCTGTTGTCCCTTATCCTAAAGCTATAGTCTCTCATTCTAGATTACCTGACGTGAAGAAATATCCTCTCTACAACCGCCACGTCAATCCACTTTCGCACCTTATATATACCTCAGTTAAATGTCCTCTCATTCTTCTCATCTCCACAGAATCTCGGCCTCAATTGCTCACTCCACTTTCATAAGACAATTGCTTCACTTCTGGAATCAATCCAGTAAACCTGCTCTGAGTTGCCTCCAATACAACCACATCCCTCTTCAAGTATGGGAACCAGAATTATACACAATACTCCAGGGGGAGTCTCACTCATGCCTTATACAGTTGCAGAATCAGTTCCCTACTTTTATGGGGTAAAAACAATGACTGCAGATGTCTACTCATTTAGCAATACAAGTATAACGCTTTGGTTGCATTGCAGAGAAACCTCGCTTAATAGAAAATCTCTTATTAGAAATAATGGGGTCTATGGGAAAAGTGGGGTGAGGGGCAGACAGCAAATAATATCACTCACAATCGCTCAGAAATCACCCAGAAGTCTTAAAGTAAAATAAAGCACAGCCAGAATGAAGGTTGAAATCATATTTATTAATAAAACGAAATCATATTTAAACAATGTCGGAAATCTCCTCTCTATACAGTACCTCTCCATAGAAAGCTGCTCAGTCGGCAGCTGACATTGGCGCATGTGCAGGACGGTATGAAGGCTGGCGCTGGCGTCGCGCATGCGCAAACACCGGAGCATGCGCAGAATGGAAAGAACACTGGCACGCGCGCAAAATGGCGCACAGACATCAGTGCATGCGCAGAACAAAGTGCATGAACCAATCCTCTTTGGAATCACACTGTTATCAATGGAGGTTAAATGTTCTTCAAAATACCCACTCCTTAAATTTTTCAGTGATGTTTTTGCCAAATCCCCCTGCCGAAATGTGTGTTATCCCAGAACTACCTGCAAATAACAAAATTCCATTTTCCTTCCTGCTGAACCCACTACTAAAACAAATCAGAAAGATACTCAAACGAGAGGAAGACAAAAGAAGTGTTTCAAAGACTCCATGAAGTCTTCCCTTGAGAAATGCTACATAGACATCAATACATGGGAGATCTTCGTTCAGAAGCAACCAACTTGTAGGAAACTCCTGAATAAAGGGACACACCCCTTTGAGAACACTTGTTGGCAAGAAGACGTTTGGAAAAGGAACCAGAGAATGAAATGCCAACAACCTCAAGGCCAAGGATCTCCCAGAAACACTGGCCAAATGTGTAGTCAGTGATGCAACTCTATAGCTTTGACAAATAGGGTTAAGGAGAATTCCATAGGGATTCTACAAATACATTAAGGGCAAAGGAGTAACAAGGGAGAGAATTGGGCCTCTTATAGATCAGCAAGGCCACCTATGTGTGGAACTACAGGAGATGGGGGAGATACTGAATGGGTATGTTGCATCCATGCTTCCAATGGGGAAGGACATGGAAGATATTGAAGTTAAGGAAATAACTAGTGACATCACCTCAGAGGAGGAGGTGCTGGACATCTTAAAATGCATAAAGGTGGATAAATCCCTGGGACCCAATCAGGTGTACCCTAGAATTCTGTGGAAAGTTAGGGAAGTGATTGCTGGGCCACTTGCTGAAATATTTATAGCCACAGGTGGGGTGTCAAAAGACTGGAGGTTGGCTAACATGGTGCAATTATTTAAGAACGGTGGTAAAAAAAAGGCAGGGAACTATAGACCGGTGAGCCTGACTTCATTGGTGGGCAAGTTGTTAAAGGAATCCTAAGGGATAGGATTTACATGTATTTGAAAAGGTAAGGACTGATTAGGGGATAGTCAACATGGCTTTGTGCATGGGAAATCATGTTCCACTAAATTGAGTTTTTTGAAGAAGTAATGAACAGGGTCCTTGACATAATTTGACAGGGTATGATCTGGTTCATAACACCTTGAAAGAAGGGCACTCCTACTATTGATTTTGCTGGGTTTGGGTCCGCAGCAGCTTCATATAGGAAGGTGACCAATTGTAAGGAATTTTCTGTTGAGTTTGTTGAGAAGCAATAGCTTAGATATGATACATTAAGTAATTAGACAAAAAGAAAGTAGGTAATCGTGACAACTGAGGATGTTTCACTGATGCAGGAGGATGAACAGGCAGTTTGACACAATGTGTCAGTCTCATTACAGCTGTGAAGGGAACATCCTGTTCTGTAGCTGAAGTGTTAGGGAAATCTTGCCTCGGCCTTCCTTGACCATTTCAGATCCATCTTCCATCTGAACAAGAAAGCTGCCTGGTGATCACTGCCACCGTCACAGACAGCCCTCTGCTCTGAGCACTTCCTGAGAGATCCTGTTCTGAGGATTGTTAGTTAACACTGTGTAAAATAACCCATTTGAATCCTTCTAGCCAATGGACACAGGAAAACTAGTCACAATGTCAGGACAACTGGTGTCCCTTGCCCACCATCATCTGAAGGTTAGTTTTCAATCTTTTTGGGAATAAAACGTCTATTATCATAAGCATTGCTTTGACAATGAAATACCACATGGCTCCAGATAGTGCCTTGACATCATTTTATGGAAGTAAGTGGTCTTGATGCTCTTTATTGCAGCCTTCCTTTTGTCCTGTTTATGAGAAATTGTCTATATTTAAGGAATACAGGTAACTGTGTAATAGCAGTGAAATGAGATCTCATGCTGCACACAAAAAGAATCAGTTTTAGAGACGCCAATTTTCATCATCACTCCTAAGTCACTAGCATCAATGACCATTTTAGTAGGTTTAGTAAAATCAGAGACGGTCAGCACACAGTCATTTATTTGGATTGCCTTCAGCTTCTTGACAACCGATGGCACTCTGCTGGCTATATCACCTTTGCTTGTTTTTCTAAGAAATCCATTAACTGTGCAGCTATTGTGCTGAAGATAGCCACACATTCCCAATTCGCTCAGAGTCTTAAGAGTCATTAAGATCTGCAGCACAGGAAAAGGCTCTTCTACCCATGATGTCCGAGCTGGTCAAAAACAAGCACCTAACTATTCTAATCTCATTTTCAAGTACTCGGCCCACAGCCTTAGCATTGCAAGTGCACATCCAAACACGTTTTCAATATTATAGAGTTTTTGCCTCTACGACCCTCACAGACAGTAAGTTCCAGTTTCCCACCATCTCTGGGTGAAGTTTTTCCTCACATCTCCTCTAAACCTTCTGTCCCTTACAGTAAATCCATACCTCTCGGTCTTTGATCCCTCCATCAAGGAGAGTATGTTCTTCCTGTCAACCCTATCTATGCACCATATAGTTTTCTCTATCTCAGTCGTGTGCTCTCTCAATATCCTCTACTCTGAGGAAATCAACTTCAGTCTATGACTCTTCCAGCCCAGGCAACATCCTGGTGAATCACCTCTGCACCTTCTCCACTGCAGTGACACTCCACTGACAATGTGGATCCCAGAACTGCACACCATACTCTAGATATGATCTAACTAACATTCTAGATTGTTCTCCCACTTCCTCCCTGCTGTTAAACTCGATGCTTCGATTAATAAAGACAAGTATACCATATGCCTTCTTAATGATTTTATCCACCTGTCCTTATACCTTATGGGACCAGTGTTGCTGCATACATAAGTCCCTCTGATCCTTGGTGCTTCTCAGGTTCCTACCATTCATTCATGTATTCCCTTGCCATGTTTGTTCTGCCCAAGTGCATCACCTCACATTTATCCAGATTGAATTCCATTTGCCACTGATCAGCCCATTTGACCAGCCCGTCAATATCTTCTTATCATCAAAGATTTTGCTTCTTTTTTTTGCAACCCAGTAATTTTTATATAATCTGCAAACTTACTGAATCAGAGATTCCTACAGCACAGAGACAGGCCTTTGGCCCAAACTGGTCTATGCTGAACAAAATGTCCATCCACACTAACCCCATTTCACTGCAGATGGCCCATATCCTTCTAAACCTTTTCCATCCATGTATTTGTCCAAATCCCTTTTAATTATACACTTAATGGTAAGGTCCTGAGGAATGTTGCTGAACAAAGAGACATTGGAATGCAGGTTCATAGCTATCTTGAAAATGGAGTTGCAGGCAGATAGGATAGTGAAGAAGGCGTTTGATATGCTTTCCTTTACTGGCCAGAGCATCAAGATGGGAAGTTATGTTGCGGCTGTACAGGACATTGGTTAGGCCACTTTTGGAATATTGTGTGCAATTCCAGTCTCTTTCCTATGGAAGGATGTTGTGAAACTTGAAAGGGTTCAGAAAAGATTTACAAGGATGTTGGCAGGGTTGGAGGATTTGAGCTATAGGGGGAGGTTGATTAGTGGTGGTGTCGGGTAAATTACAACATGTAAAAGGCATCTGGATGGGTATATGAATAGGAAGGGTTTAGAGGATAGAAGTTTAATATGAGGGGCGAGAAATTTTAAAGACACCTAAGGGGCAACCTATTCATGCAGAGGGTGGTGCGTGTATGGAAGTGGTGGAGGCTGGTTCAGTTACAGCATTTAAAAGGCATCTGGACGGGTATATGAATTGGAAAGGTTTAGTGGGATATGGGCCGGGTGCTGGTAAATGGGACTAGATTAATTTAGGATATCTGGTCGGCATGGACGAGTTGGACTGCAGGGTCTGTTTCCGTTCTGTACATCTCTATAACTCTATTGTTAATGTACCTGCCTCAACCACTTCCACTGGCAGCTCATTTCTATATGCATTCTGCCCTCTGTGTAAAAACGTT
The DNA here is from genome assembly GCF_047496795.1 of Chiloscyllium punctatum. NCBI lineage: Eukaryota > Metazoa > Chordata > Chondrichthyes > Orectolobiformes > Hemiscylliidae > Chiloscyllium > Chiloscyllium punctatum. The sequence goes on along the minus strand of NC_092776.1, from coordinate 17,906,096 downwards.
GCCCCTCAGGTTCCATTTTATTCCTTCCCCTCTAACCTTAAACTGATGCTCTCTGGTCGTCAATTTCCCAATCCTGGGAAAAAGACAGTGCATTCACCCTATCCATGCCTCTCATGACATTATGCACCTCTATAAGGACCTCCCTCAGTCTCCTATGCTCTAACGAATAAAGTCCTAGCTTGTGCAACCTCTCCCTATAACTCAGATCATTGAGTCCTGGCAACGTCCTTGTAAATTTCTTCTGTACTCTTTCCAGTTTAATAACAACCCCCACCCCCCCTCTCATTTATCTCTCCACTCTGCAGGCACCCTGCCTCTATTCCTGATGAAGGGCTTTTGCCCGAAACTTCGATTTTCCTGCTGCTCGGATGCTGCCTGACCTGCTGTACTTTTCCAGCACCACTCTAATCTAGACTCTGGTTTCCAGCATCTGCAGTCCTTGTTGTTACTGACTAAAACTGAACACAATCCTCCAAGTGCGGCCTCACCAACATCCTGTATACTGCGCCATAACTTCCCAACTTCTATACTCAATGCCTTGACTGATGAAGGCCAGTGTCAAAAGCCTCCTTCACTGTCCTGTCTACCTGTGACTCCACTTTCATAGAACTGGGACCTGTTTCACTACACTCCTTAAGATCCTACTATTCACCATGAAACTCCTACCTTGATTTGACTTTCCAAACTGTAAGACCTCACACTTGACTATATTAGACTCTATTTGCTATTTCTCAGCCCACTTCCCCAGCTGATCAAGGCCCTGCTGCTTTGATAACTTTCCTCACTGCCCACAATATTGTCTATTTTAATGTCGTGTGCAAACTTACTAATCATGCCTTGTACATTCTCATCCAAATCATTGACATAGGACGTCACGATGGCTCAGTGGTTAGCACTGTTGCCTCACAGCGTCAGCGACCCAGGTTCAATTCCTGCCTTGGGTGACTGCCTGTGTGGACTTTGCACATTCTCCCATGTCTGTGTGGGTTTCCTCTGGATGCTCCGGTTTCCTCCCACAATCCATAGATTTGCAGGTGAGGTGAATTGGCCATGCTAAATTGCCCATAGTGTTCGGTGCATTAGTCAGGGGTAAATAAAGGGTAGGGTGGGTCTGGGTGGGTTACTCTTTGGAGGGTCATTGTGGACTTGTTGGGCTGAATGGCCTGTTTCCACAATGTAAGGAATCTAATCTATCTAATCTAATCAAGATAACAATGGGCCCAACACCAATCCCTGAGGCACTCCACTAGTCACAGGCCTCCAGTCTGACAAACATCCTTCCACTATTACCCTCTGCTTCCATCATCAAGCCAATTATGTGTCCAATTTGCCAACTTGCCCATGATGCCATGAAATCCAACTTTCCAGAGCAGCCTACCATGTGAAACCTTATCAAAGGTCTTATTGAAATCCATATAGACTATGTCTACTGCCCTACTCTCATCAACCTTCCTGGTCACTTCAGCAAAGAAATCTAACAAACTTGTGAGGCTCAAAGCCATGCTGACTATTCCTATTCAAACCTTGTCTTTCCAAATGTATGTATATCTTATCTCTCAGAATTAGATTAGATTACTTACAGTGTGGAAACAGGCCCTTCGGCCCAACAAGTCCACACTGCCCCGCCGAGGTGCAACCCACCCATACCCCTACATCTACCCCTTACCTAACACTAGGGGCAATTTAGCATGGCCAATTCACCTGACCTGCACATCTTTGGACTGTGGTAGGAAACCGGAGCACCCGGAGGAAACCCACGCAGACACGGGGAGAATGTGCAAACTCCACACAGAGAGTCGCCTGAGGCGGGAATTGAACCCGGGTCTCTGGCGCTGTGAGGCAGCAGTGCTAACCACTGTGCCACCGTGCTGCCCGTTATCAACTAACTTACCTTTCACAGATCTTAGGCTTATCGGTTTATAGTTCCCTGGCTTTTCTTTGCAGCCCATCTTTGTGGTCCTCGTCTGTGGATGCAAAAATATCAGTAGGGCACCCCGCTATTTCCTCTCTAACCTCTTGCAGTGTTCTTAGACCAGGAGGTTTATCCACCTTCATACATTTTACTACATCAAACACTTGCTCTACTGTGATATGGACTTTCCCCAAAATATCATCACTAACTTCCCCAAGTTCCCAAGTTTGCATGTCTTTCTCCGTGATAAACTCTGGAGAGATATTCATAGAACATAGAACAATACAGCACAGAACAGGCCCTTCGGCCCACGATGTTGTGCCGAACTTCTATCCTAGATTAAGCACCCATCCATGTACCTATCCAAATGCCGCTTAAAGGTCGCCAATGATTCTGACTCTACCACTCCCACGGGCAGCGCATTCCATGCCCCCACCACTCTCTGGGTAAAGAACCCACCCCTGACATCTCCCCTATACCTTCCACCCTTCACCTTAAATTTATGTCCCCTTGTAACACTCTGTTGTACCCGGGGAAAAAGTGGAGGACTTTTCCTGCGTTCTACACAGACATGCCCACTTGGTTCTTGAGAGGTCCTATTCTCTCTCTAGTTATTCTTTTGAATATATTTAAAGAACCTCTTTGGATTCACCCTAATCCTCTCAGCCAAGGCTATCTCGTGCCCTCCTTTCGCCCTCCTGATTTCCTTCTTCAGTAAACTCCTGTATTTCCTGTATACCTCTAGGGATTCCCTTGATCCCAGCTGCCTGCACCTGAGTCATACTCATTTTTTTTCTGGTCAAAGCCTCAATATCTCTTGTCATCCAGGCCTCCCTATTCACCCTTGAATTCTATCTATCTCACTTTTAAGGGTCTCCCACTTGCCAGAGGTCCCTTTGTTTGCAAACAAACTACTCCAATCAACCCCTGCAAGCTCCTATCTAATTCCATCAATTTTCACTGTGTCCCAATTTAGAACTTAAACTATGGCCCAGTTTTGTCCCCCTCCATAACTTTTTAAAATTAAAAGAACTATGGTGACTAGTCCCAGAGTGCTCCCCCACAGCCACCTCCATCACCTGTCCTGCTCTATTTGTCGGGTTTTGCCCCTTCTCAAGTAGGACCCTTGAAATACTGCTTGAGGAAACTTTCCTGAGAGCACTTAATAAATTCCACTCTATCTAAGCCCTTAATACTATGGCAGTCCCTTCAACCATTGCCCTCTGCTTCCTGCCACTTAGCCAATTGCGGGTTGAATTTGCGAAATTTCCTTCAAGCACATGGGTTCTTCTCTTTGCTATCAGTCGTCTATGTGGCACTTAACAGAAGTCTTGCTGAAGTCCAAGTAGACAGCATCAAATGCATTGACCTCATCAACACATCTGGCCACTTCTTACAAAAATTCAAACACATTGGTCAAACATGACGCCCCCTTAACTAAAGCACGCTAACTGTTATTGGTTCATCCCTGGCTCTCTAAAATGCAGATTAACTTTGCATTTCTTCACTTCACTTTTGCTGTTTTTTGACAGTATTTGTCTCTGCCCTTGTCATGTGTTTGAAGTAAGTTAGTCTCGTTTCTGTAAATTCACTCTTGACAAGATATTTTATTGAGCTAGCGAACTAATTCCTTCAATGCATCTACTAATTGTTTATATGTTCTTCCCAGTTGTTAATGTATATTACAATATTGTCTAAACAGACTTTAGCAATGACATGACTCATGAATCTTTGGATATTAACCAGAGAAATTTAAATCCAAATGGCATGATTAAATATTGACATAACACATTTGGTGCAGCAGAAGCTGATACCTCTTTAGCTTTTGACATTAGCAGTACTTGCCAGTACACCCTTCATAAATCAATCTTATAACGGAATGATGTATCGGCAACCTGGTGATTCAATCTTCCAGCTGAGGAACTGGATATGAATTGGCTTTCATCACTGCATTTCTGTAATTTACTCAGAGTCTAATTGACTCATCCAGTTGAGGAATTACCTCCAACTGCTTTGACCATGTTCAAACAGATCCAAGACATACAAATCAGACAACTCTGACCTGTACAGGAAATCCAGATACAACCTTCATAAGACTATCGGAGATGCCAAGAGGCAATATCAAAAAGTGACTCACTTTCCACTTGAGAACTCTACAGTCTTCTGGACTCAACATCGAGTTTGGCAATTTTAGAGTATAAAGCATCTTCTCCAATGTCCTTACCCCAAGCCACACACACCAGGACTTCTTATCACATGGTCCTTTATTACACACTACCCTCTTTTAGTCGCTAATTGTCCCCATTAGCAGCTATTCAATCTCCCAGGCTGATCCTTTGTCTGTCCAACTGTTGTTCTCTCTCTGTGAGCTTCTACTCCACATATGATTTACTCCTTACTCCCTCCTCCCACTTTATCTTCTGCATAAAAGCCAACATTTTTCTACCTACCATCAGATCTGAGGAAGGGTCACTGGACCTGAAACATTAACTCTGATTTCTCTCCACTGATGTTGCCAGATGTGCTGAGATTTTCCAGCAATTTCTCTTTTTGTGTCAGTGAAATAATGTCACCTTATCTAACAGCCTCGGATGCATGTGTATCCAAGATCACCACCAAAGACGTTAGATCAGCCTTCTTGAGAGTGAACCCATGGAAAACAACTAGTCCAGATAGAGTCCCTGGCTGTGTGCTCAGATACAGTGTGGACCAGCTGGGGGAAGTACTCATGGATATCTTTAACCTCTCCTTAATATGATCTGAAGTCCTCACCTGCTTCAAGAAGCCCACCATCATCCTGCTGATCATGCAGCCTGCCTCAATGACTGCAACCTGGTGGCTCTGATCTCTGTACTTATGAAGTGCTTTGTGAAATTAATCATGGTTCACATCGACACCAGCTTACCAAATTGCCTTGGTCTTATCCACTTCACCTATTGGTTCAAGAGGTCCACAGCAGACACCATCCCTGCAACATCTGGATAACAAGGATATTGTCATGACATGGTGATGAACCCTTCTGTTAATTGAACCAAACTCCCAGAAAAGCTCACCTCATCTCATAATCTGTTAAAATATGAGTGACAGAGAACTCCAAAATTCCACTATTTAACAAAAGTAATGACAATTTATTCTTTAACTCTAGAAGTGAACATTAAACAACAACTATTCACAACCCTATGCCCTCTTCCTTTTTCTTAAATGCTTATTACCTGCCTCCAACTCTGTAACAATATACTGTTCCAATAGAACACTTATGAAAATTACATCAATTTAAGTTCAAAACCACACGGCAGCTCTCGTCGTCAGTTCTTTCCTCTTCCAGCTGAAGATCTCCCTTTAATGTGAAGATGTTTCATATGAAAAAGTACCTTTGATAAAAAGTGTTTCAATGTCTTGGGTCTCTTCCCCACCCCCCACCCCCACTTTCTCTCTCCCTCTCTGTCTCTCTCGATGGCATTTGCTCTGTCTAATTTTCAAAATGCCTGCCTTTTTTATATCCCCAACACCAGGTCGTCCCATTGGTTCAACGTTGGCAAAACAATAAATTCAAACTCTGTTGGGTTTTAATATCCTCAGGCATAATTTAAACTGATTGGTTAAATTCGAATTATTGTCAGAACAGCAACCAATTCAGGTATGCATTTCACAGCCAAATGTTACATAGTTTCAATTTTCCAGTACACTCTGAAACTGCTCTTGTAAATTCTCAGTGCAGAACAGCATTCACTCTCTCTTAAAAGTACAGTACATGCCTTCAACTTCATAACACCTCCTCCTTAAGAAAATAATGAAACATCATAATGAAAAAGTGGTTTCATTTGTTTTTTCTAATTCTTACTCGATTACAATGAATTACATCAAAGTTCATATTAATTTCTGCACAGATACATATAACAACGGAATCTGTTCAATCTTATCTGTAGGTTTTCTTTTAAAATGCAATAACGCATCTGCTATCACATTTTTATGGCCCACAACATGTACAATTTATAAATCAAAAGGCTGGAACATAAGTTTTCAATGAAACAGTCTTATATTTTTGCCTTTAAATCGTTCCAAGAGGATTGTGGTCCGTGTACGCAACTCTTCGACAAATTGTTCGTCACATAAACATTAAAATGTAAGGCCAGTACCAAACTCAATAATTCTTTTTCAATGGTAGCATATTTTCTCTGGTGGATGTTGAGTTTCTTTGAAAAGTAACCAATTGGCCGTCCAATTCCACCATCATCTCCCTGTAGCAGTACAGCTCCCACTCCTATGTCGAAAGCATCAATGGCAACTTTGAAGGCTTTCAAAAAATTTAGTGTTGCTAAAACTGGTTAATACTGCTTTTATGTTCTCAAATGCCTCCTGGCATTGTTCAGTCCACTGAAATTGGGTGTACATCTTTAGTAAATCTGTTAGCGGTGCCACCGCGCTGTAACAATAGAATCAACTCAGTCCCAAAAATCAAAGCACCTCATTCTTTGAAGATGGTTGTGGAAATTCCTCAATGGCATTCATCTTCGTGTTCCTTGGGGGTCAACCTTCCATGACTAATGTTATGTCCCAAGAACGTCACCTCTGCTTTCGCGAATTCTGTTTTCTTTAAGTTTATTACCAGTTTTGCCTTTCAAACTCGATCAAAGAGCTCTGTCAACTATACCATATGATCTTTCCATGACTCGGTAAAGATCACTACATTATCCAGATAAACTGCGCATTTTGTTAACTTAGCCACAACTCTTTTCATGAGTTCTTTGCAATGTTGCTGGTATGTTCGTCTTTCCAAAAGGCATCCCTTTGAATTGATATAGCCCATTTGGGGTTACAAATGCAGAAACTTCTTTCGCTTTCTCTGAAAAAGGTACCTGCCAATAATCACACAATAAGTCTAACTTTGTGATGTAACTGGCTTGTCCAACTTTCTCTGTATAGTCCTCCAATCTTGGTGTGAGTCTGATTTTGTGCCGACCTTCTGCACAAAATCATTGAGTCCCATCAGGTTTAGGAGCTAACACGATCAGTGAACTCCACTCACTCTGACTCATTTCAATAATATCTTCATTGAGAATCGCATTCACTTCCTTCTGGACCTGTGTGCCTTTGAAAGGATTAAGCCTGTAGGGGTGTTGTTTTATCAGAACAGCATTCCCTACTTCTACCTTATGCACAATAGTATTAGTCCTCCCCATCTTATTCCTGTATATGTCCTCATACTGCTACAACAAACCTTTCAACTGCATCCTTTGCTCCTGAGACTGATATTTCGATAACCAATCCCACTACTGAAGGACCTCCTCATTGTTTAACATATTTTGAGGCACATCAAACTCCATGACATCTGGATTTGATTCCCCATTCTGTGGGGCAGTAACTAACACTTGTCTCTGCAGTTCTTTCTCTTTATCATAATAAGGTTTCAACATATTCACATGACATATCCGGTATAGTGTTTTCCAATCTGGCATCTTTACCAGATTAGTTTACCTGACTTAACTTTTTCTCAATTTGATAGGGACCACTAAACCTGGCTTTGAAGTGATCTTCTTCCACGGTAACAATACTAATACATCAACTCCACAGGAAAACGCCTGAATTCTAGAGTTTTAATCTGCCACCTGCTTCATTCAATGCTGTGTCCTCTTCAGGTACTGTTCAGCTAACTCACCTACCTGATTTAATCTCTCCCTCACCTGCGATACATAATCCAAGTGTGAGATCTCCAACTTCAGTGCTGTCAATTTTCTCTTTAACTAATTTCAAAGACCCTTTCACTTCATATCCGAATATTAATTCAAAGAATGTAAACTGAGTAGATTCACTTGGGGCATCTCTAATGGTAAACAGTACGAATGGGACACCTTTATCCCAATCATTCGGGTAATCCTGACAGTACACTCTTAACATGGTCTTCAGGGTCTGAAACTCCCTGGGGTTCAGTATGATACACACTCGATTTAAAGTACTGTATGCCTAAGCTTTCCTTAAACAGCCTAGCGGTAAAATTTGACCCTTGGTCTGATTGTATCTCTCTGAGTAGCCCATACCATGTGAAGAAAGCTACTAACTCCTCTACAGCCCTTTTTGCCTTAATACTCCGTAATGGAATTGACTCCGGAAATCTGGTAGACACATCCATTATGGTTAGCTAGCTGGTTCCACTTATAGTTTTTTGGGAAGGGACCCAAACAATCAATCTTAACCTGTGTAAAAGCTTCTTCGAATGCAGGAATTGGCAATAAAGATGCTGGTTTTGTTGCTACCATTTGGCATGTATGACATGTACGGCAATAGTTAACTACATCCTTGTGCATTCCAGTCCAATAGAAATGCTTTTGTACCTTAGCCAGAGTCTTCCTTACACCTAGGTGACTACCAACTGGTAATTCATGTGTTACCTGTAACACTTCCTGTCTATATGCTACCGGCAACACATTCTGGTGCACTTCTGCCCATTTCTCCTTTGCATTAACCTGCTGTGGTCTCCATTTTCATCTTAGGATTCTATCTTTAAGATAATGACCTTCAGGAATATTCTCTGACTCCAATTCTGAGTATGCATCAACATTTATATCTTTTATTGTCTTGTCTTTCTGTTGTAAGTCCATTAGCCTTTCAGGACTAAACACTTCTGTCTGACCCTCTACCTGTTCAGGTTTTTCCTGCACCACTATGTCAAACATAGTGTCAGCTAAATGAACCTCAACTCCTTTGTCTTTCTCTTTAGTTTTTGATTTGTGCTGTGACTTATGATGATGGGATCTTGTTACTACACAGTCTGGAAAAATTCCAGGGTATTTTCCTTTTAACTCCTCAGTTCCCTGGTCTTCCTTTGGCTTCTCCACAACAAAGGTGTCACTCCCACCTTAGATCCTGCTAAATTGTTCCCAAGAACAAACTGTATTCCTGGAACTGACACTCTGTCAATCACTCCCTCTGTTACTTGCCCAGTCTTGAGTTGGCACTCCAACCTGATCTTCCATTGGGGAACACTAAATTTCTGTCCATCTATCCCATAAATTACACTCTCTCAGGTAATAAGTCAGAAAGAGTGCAAATACGTTCATGTCTTACTATTCGAGACTGATTAGATCCCGCATCTCTCAAAATTATAACTTCTTTCCCTTCTCTCCCTGTTCTTTCTGAGTAACCTTTATCCACAGAGGCAAATTCTTTATAGCGCTCAAGTACTAACTCCATACCCAGACCCTGCCTAGGCTGTGCACTCTCCTGCAGCTCCTTGACTTTCCTTGGGGTTTCCTTTACTACTTTCACTAAAGCCATTGGCTTAACCTCTTTTACCACATCTTTTCACACAGTGCCTTTAACGACCAGCACTGTAACTTTGTGTGTCCCACTTTACCACAGTGGAAACACCTGAGGCTTTTCACCTCCTTTCCGCCTTCTTGGGCTCTTTTTTTAACCTGTGGTAAACTCTATTCTTTGTTTTGGAGTGTAGGATTTCCCCTTCTCCCAATTTCATTCCTCACAGGAGTAAATTCTTGCCAGAAGCTAAATTTTGCCTTATGCACCAATGCATATTCATCTGCCATCTCTGCTGCTCTTCTCATTTCTTGAACTTTCTGTTCATCCACATGAATTCCTATCATCTCTGGAAGTGAGTTTTTAAACTCCTGCAGAATAATCTCTCTTAGAGCCTCATAGGTCTTATCTATTTTTTAAGGCCAGCACGCATCTATCAAATTTACTATGTTTAATTCTTTCCAACTCAGCAAAAGTCTGACCTGGTTCCTTCTTTGTGTTTCTGAACTGCTGCCTGTACCTCAAAATAGCCTGTTTGACATCTTCATAATCTTTTGACCCCTCATCTGACAGCGCTGCAAATACCTCACTAGCTCTGTCTGCCAGCTTAGTCTGAACTAGCATTACCCACAAGTTCCGTGACCACTCCATCTGTCTAGCCAATTTTTCAAATGAAATAAAGAAGGCTTCGACATTTTTCTCATCAAAATGTGGCAATGTTTTAACATATTTGTATATATCACTCCCTTCACTCTTCATCTCCATCCTGTTAAACTGACTTTCCTGACTAACTCACAAGTTCTGAATTTCAAATTCTCTCTCCTTTTCTCTTTCTATTCTCTTTCTTTCCCTCTCCCTTTGCTCAGCTAAGAATCTTCTCTCTCTTTCTTTTTTCTCTCTTTCTCTCTCTTCTTTCTTTATCTTCTAACGCCATTTTCCTCAATTGTAACTTATGTTTTTCTAACTCTGCTGCACTTGTGTGTTTCTCTGAGACACCTAAGTGTTGACTAACTCCCTTACAATTTCAGTTTTACTTTTGTCCCTGGTTAGACTCAATTCTAATTTATTTGCTAATTCTAAAAATATGTCCTTCTTCTCTCTTACTAAACTTTCTTGGCAAATTTGGGATCATCTTCAAACCCCAGAACCTCTTTAGCAATCTTAAGAGCCATTTCTCTCACTTTTAATTTAACCAACCACAAGTACAGCACACAAAACCACACTTTGCACTGCAGCTCAGTACATGTGACAGCAACAAATTTATCAATAACTAATTTTCTAGTATGTCTAGCGTGTTGTTTTGTTTTGCAAGAGATAGCAGTATTTCTGAGGATTGGAAGATTTATAAATTATAACAAAGGAGAACTAAGAAACTGAGAAGTGAGAATAGAACACGAATGCAAAGTAGCAAAAAACATAAAAATCTGTCTGTTCAAATGTCTCTATAATTAAGTAAATAGTAAATATTTGTCTAAAACAAATGTGGACCTCTTTTATTGTTGATCAATATTTGGCTGCATTGAAGTCTTGTATAGGAAATTAAGAAAGGGTAAAGTTTTAGGTGGTGAATTATAAGTTATCATTTCATATTTTGTTTCCTTGTGGCTAGAATGGATTTATTTGTAATACAGGACAATTTATTGCTATTGCAGAAACTTGGTCACTAGTTTGTGTTAACTTGAATAAATCAGGCAGGAAAAATAGGGATTTTGAATAATTTACTTAAATTGTTAATTTCTGTGATGATCCCAAGAACAGTGGAACTTGATTATCAGTACACATTCTCAAATGGATTGTGACATAGGAGCTCACTTATCGTGATGGTAGTTAAACCAATAATTCACAAAGATTCTGTATTGATTATTACAAAGTCAAAGTGGTTACTAGCAGGGATCCTGTTCCAAAGTTGGAAGATTGTATTGAATGAATTGAAATTGCATGATTTGGGGTAAAAACTGATTTGCTAAAATAATGTTGGTGGTGTTATCACAATTTTTGTCTTTTTCCAAGGTTACTATGCCCTTGAGTTTCTTTCCAGAGAGAGGTAATTGGCCAGGCTCCAACTCGGCTGAGTTTGAAAGGTTTATTGTGGCCCTTTTTGTTTGTCCTGAATAGATAATGCCTCTGGCCTATGGCTTTCATGTCTTAAAAAAAAACGGTATAATCAAATGGGAATGGCCAGCTGGTGGTGTAGCTAACCTTCGTTTAGATGAGAGCTTTTGATTCAGTTCAGCAGCGGTATGTGTGAAAAAAGGCTGATGGGACTAGTCCAGTGTGATACTCCCTCTCCCTCTCTCTGACCTAAAACCTGTAAGCCTTGGTTTATTTCATTTTTACTCTTTGTGCTAAGGGATATGTTTATTGGGACTGTTGCAAGTATTTCCAGAACAGCATCAATAAGTAGGGATAGTCCATTGGGTTTTGGATAGGTTAAGTGTTCTATTTTCTGTTCTTTGTGTTTCATTCTGTAATTTTGTAAATAAATTCTGTTTGTTTAAAACTTGGCAATCGGATCAGCTAATTCACTCTGGGAATATCAACTATACACTTACCTGAAACAAATAGCAAAGTTATGGTACATAACAGATTGGGGGTTTGTCCAGGATTCAGACAGCGAGTGGTAGGTGTTAGTGTCTTTTATTTTGGGTGTTGATTTGGTTGGTTTAAACAGTGCTTGGATAGAAATGGTTCTTTCAGTCACCAAGTTTGAGGTATGATTAAAATCGGTAGAGGAAGAAACGAATGAAGGGCTTTAGCAGAAGAGAAAGAAAAAGAGAGTTTGAACTTCAGAAAATGACACTTAGAAGTCAGCTTAAAAGGATGGAGATGAAGGCTGAAGATAAGCTTAGTGAGGAAGTAGTGCAAACTCATGTGGAAGAGCAGAGAGTTAAAACAGCAAGGTTAACAGCTGCACTGGCTGATGGTTATGATCTGGTCCATAAAACATGGTTTGGCTTCCAGAATCAATTTCTGGAATAGAAATTGGGCAAAGAGAAATCCTCATGTGGAAGGGGAAAGGTAGGTCTCGGTGAATGTCATAAGGATAACTCCCCACAGGGTAAAAAAGGAAACCCTTGAAGGAAACAAAGAAGGTTAAAAAGCTCCAGTGTTTTCCTTGCAATAAAGTAGACCACATGAAATCGCAGTGTTGGTGGGCTAGGAAAAAGCCAGATGTAGGAAAACAGGACAGGTCTGGGAGTTCTGTTGGAATGGTAACAGAAAGCACAGTTGAAGCTAGAACACTGCATCAGAGTCTACAAGCTGGTCAGAGGTTGGTTAAGGAGGAAGTGCCAGATCTGCTGAAAAAGTATACCTGCAAAGGTAAAGTTTATTCACATAGGCCAGGAATAGCAGGTAAAGAGGTTATAATATTAAGGGACACAGGATCCTCTCAGTCTGTGATGCTGAAGGATGAGGAGATATGTACTCCTGAAGGGCTATTGCCAGAAAAGGTACTGCTAACAGGAATTCATGGTGAGACAAAAAGTGCTCAATTATGTAAAGTGAGGCTAGAGTGTTCAGAAAAGAGTGGAGAATCTGTGGTAGGAATACTGGACAAACTCTAAGTTCCAGAAATACAATTTGTCCTTGTGAATGATATAGCTGATTCACCAGTAGGTGTGCTACCTACTGTGGTTGAAAAGCCAGTGGAGATTCAGGCAACTGAAGCAATGCAGGATTTTTACCTTGGAATCTTCCCAGATTGTGTTGTAATGAGGTCACAGTGTCACCAGTTGAAACAGGAGAGTTCAAAGGATATAGATAAGGAAGCTGAAGTGGCATTAGCAGAGACTGTATTCGATCAGATAGTTGAGATAAAGGAAGACCAGATAGTTAATCATGCAAATATCTTTAGCTCTACAAATCTCATTGAGTTACAGCAAAAAGATGAAAAGAGAAAGCAGTTGTATCAAAAGGCATATACAGAGAGGGCTTCCAAATGTATCCCTGAGTGTTATTACCTGAAAAATGATGTTTTAAAGAGAAAATGGAGACCATCACATATTTGAGCGAATGAGAAATGGGCAGAAATTCATCAAATTGTCTTGCCAGTGGGGTATACAAGGGTCGTGTTACACGTGGTGCATGAGCTACCACTTGGAGGTCATTTAGGGGTGAAGAAAACACAGGCTAAAATACTAAGACATTTTTACTGGCCTGGACTGCACAAGGGTACAGTTGAATTTTGCCAGATGTGTGATACATGTCAGCTAATTGGAAAACCACAGGCAGTGATAAAACCTGTACCTTTAGTACTTATTCCTGTATTTGAGGAGCCTTTTACAAAAGTCTTAATTGATTGCCTAGGTCCCCTACCTCAAATAAAAGTGGGAATCTGTATATGTTAACGATAATGGATGTATCATTTAGATTTCCAGAGGCCATTCCATTACACAATATCATAGCTAACAGGATTGTAGAGGAATTACTCAAACATTTTACTAGATACAGACTACCAATAGAGATACAGTAGGAACAAGGGTTAAACTTCACATGCAAACCATTCAGGGAAGTTATGGACAGCTTAAGAATAAAACAATTCAAATCTACTGTGTACCATCCAGAATCACATGGGTGCTAGAAATGTGGTATCAAACTCTTAAAAACCACGTTGAGGGATTATAGTCAGGCTTATCCAGATGATTGGGATAAGGGAATTTCCATTGTGTCTTTTGTAATCAGAGATGCACCAAATGAGTCGAACAAATTCAATCCATTGAAATGAGAGGACCATTAAAATTGATTAAGGAGAAGTTAGTAAGTCAGAATTCAGAGACCACGCATTTAGACTATGTGTCAAATTTTAGAGCACAATTAAATAGAGCTGGGGAATTGACAAGACAGGATTTAAAAATATCGCAGCATGTAATGAAACTGAGCAGACGAGAAATCAAAACTTCACAATTTTGTTATTGGAGATAAGGTATTAGTGTTACTTCCAATAATAGGTAAACCTTTAAAATCAAGGTTTAGTGGACCTTATCATATCAAAAAGAAATTGAGTGAGGTGATATGGACTCCAGACATGAAGAAATCTCACAGAGTGTGTCATGTGAATATGCTCACTTTCTAAAGTCAGCACAGGTTCAGAAGGAGATTGGACACATGCTCTAAGACAACATAATCAAAGTGAGTTACAGTGACTAGAGCACACCTATAGTAATGGTGATAAAGCCAGATGGTATCCAATGGTTATGTGTGGATTATTGCAAAGTCAATGCAGTTACAAAGACTGATGCATATCCAATTCTGTGGTTGGGAGACTGTGTTGAAAAGGTGGGACAAGCAACTTACATTTCTAAGTTGGACTTGCTCAGAGGCTACTGGCAGGTACCTCTTTCAGAGAGAGCAAAGTCAATTTTGGCATTCGTAACGCCAAATGGACTGTATCAGTTTCAAGTCAGGCTATTTGGTTTGAAACATGTTCGGGCCACATTTCAGAGACTAACCAATAAGGTCATTGCCAGATTACTCAACTCATGTGTCATGTACATCGATGACCTGGTGACCTTTAGTCACTCATAGAGGGAACAGTATTGCAATTTACAATATTTATCGGACTTGTTCGATCAATTTCAGAAGGCAGGCTTGGTGATAAACCTAGCTAAAAGTGAATTTGCCAAAGCCCAAGTCATCTTCCTGGACCATGTTATTGGACATGGACAAATGGCCCCACGGGATGTGAAAATGAAAGTAATTGGTGAATTTCCCATAACATCAACAATAAGAACAGTACTGCAGTTCCTGTGATTGAATGGATTTTATCAAAAGTTTGTGCCGAACCTTAGCAGTGTGGCTGCTCCACTCAGTGAATTGCTAAAAAAAAAGGCAAGAAGTTTCAGGGGACTATCAGAAGGTGTTTGATGGCCTGAATGCTGTGTTAACCATTGCCTCGATATTAACCACACCTGATTATACAAAGCCTTTCAAGGTGGCTATTGATGCCAGCGATATGGGTGTTGGTGCGGTGCTCCTGCAGGAAGACAACGAGAAGATAGAAAGACCCATTGGGTATTTCTCCAGGAAATTGAATATTCATCAGCAGAAATATTCAACAGTTGAGAAAGAGACTTTGAGCTTGGTGTTGGCACTATAACATTTCAGTATTTATATTACCAGCAACACATCTGAGACAATCGTAGACACTGATCATAACCCATTGGAATTTGTGGAGAAATTTAAGGACAAAAATGCGAGACTGTTTAATTGGAGCCTGTTGCTACAGCCATTCAGTTTGAAAATTGTGCATGTGGCAGGTCAAGAAAACGTGATTGCCAATGCATTATTGAGACTCAAATGAGAGATGGAGGTATTCAGTGGTGTGAGAACATTAGACTGATTCCCAATGTAGTTATGCATGTTTTCATGTTCATCGTCAGTGAATGTATACGTGTGTTTTAGGATACTAACCACTATATCTTGAGGTTTTGAAAAATGGAGCCATCTTTGGAGACTGATGGTTCGTTTTTTTTAAGGGGATGTCACAACGTTGGTCTTTTTCCAAGGTAACTTTGCCCTTGAGTTTTTTTTCCAGAGCGGGAGGTAAATGGCCAGTCTCCAACTAGGCTTGGTTTGAAAGGTTTCTTATGGCCCTTTTTGTTTACCCCGAACAGACAATGCCTCCAGCCGAAGGCTTTCATGTCTTAAAAAAGAGACTAGTATTATCAAAGCGGAGTAGCCAGCTAGCTGCATAGCTAACTTTCATTTAGATTAGTTTTTGATTCAGTTCAGCAGCAGTGTTTGTAAAGAAAGACTGCTGGGGCAATCAGGTTTGGGATAGGATAAGTTATCTGGTTTTTTTTGTTCTTTGTGTTTCTTTCCATAGTTTTGGAAATAAATTCTGTTTGTTTAAAGTTTGGCAGTCAGATCGGCTAATTCACTCCAGGAATATCCACTATGCACATACCGAAAACAAATAGCAAAGTTAAGGTCTGGGCTACTTGTTTAAAAATGTTTTGAGAGCTTCGGCCTGGCCCATAACAGACTAGGCTTGGTTTAAAAGGTTTATTGTAGCCCTTTTTATTTGAAAGTGACAAAGAGATATTAACTTTTGAAACATTACTCGACGAAACTCTTTGCTCAACTGCTAAAAGTCAATTTGGTTATAAATCTGACTAAACGTGTGGAAGACACAGTTGTTTTTTATGGATCATGCTCCTATGATTTCCTTAGAAAGATTTTAGGATACAAAATTATGATTATTTCAGAGGACCTTAATTCTCCAACAACATAATTTGAAAATTATTCATGCCTAGAAAATGTTGTGGAAGGCATTTCTTGGGGAGCAATATGAAGAACAGAAAATGCTGTGATGCCATGGGCTTGTGTAAAATATGTTTGCAGCGTAAGTCATTTTTAAAAAATTAAATGTGTACTACTGTTAGTGTGACTACTGTAAAGATTTGAGATAGTTTTTGATGAGCAACCAAAATGCCTGAAAGCCACATTTTTATTCTTCTTATGAGACAGGTGTGGTGTTAGCTGAAATAACTCTCCAGAGGCTGGTATCCCAGAACCAAGTCACCCTTCATTTATACATGAACAATCCTTGACTACAATACTGTCTCATACAGAGTCAGGCACCACCGTTTCTGGATCCTCTACTTTTTGTAATTTACATAAATGATTTGGATGCGAGCATAAGAGGTACAGTTAGTAATATTGCAGATGACACCAAAATTGGAGGTTTAGTGAACAGCGAAGAGGGTTACCTCAGATTACAACAGGATATGGACCAGATGGGCCAATGGGCTGAGAAGTGGCAGAAGGAGTTTAATTCAGATAAATGCGAGGTGCTGCATTTTGGGAAAGCAAATCTTAGCAGGACTTATATACTTAATGGTAAGGTCCTAGGGAATGTTGCTGAACAAAGAGACCTTGGAGTGCAGGTTCTTAGCTCCTTAAAAATGGAGTCGCAGGTAGATAAGATAGTGAAGAAGGCGTTTGGTATGCTTTCCTTTATTGGTCAGAGTATTGAGTACGAGAGTTGGGAGGTCATGTTGCGGCTGTACAGGACATTGGTTAGGCCACTGTTGGAATATTGTGTGCAGTTCTGGTCCCTTTCCTATTGGAAAGATGTTGTGAAACTTGAAAGGGTTCAGAAAAGATTTACAAGGATGTTGCCAGGGTTGGAGGATTTGAGCTATAGGGAGAGGCAGAACAGGCTGGGGCTGTTTTCCCTGGAATGTCGGAGGCTGAGGGGTGACCTTATAGAGGTTTTCGAAATTATGAGTGGCATGGATAGGATAAATAGACAAAGTCGTTTCCCTGAGGTGGGTGAGTCCAGAACTAGAGGGCATAGGTTTAGGGTGAGAGGGGAAAGATTATAAAAGCGACCTAAGGGGCAACATTTTCACACAGAGGGTGGTACATGTATGGAATGAGCTGCCAGAGGATGTGGTGGAGGCTGGTACAATTGCAACATTTAAGAGGCATTTGGATGGGTATATGAATAGGAAGGGTTTGGAGGGATATGGGCCGGGTGCTGGCAGGTGGGACTAGATTGTGTTGGGATATCTGGTCGGCATGGATGGGTGGACCGCAGGGTCTGTTTCGATGCTGTACATCTCTATGACTCTATCATTCTATGATCTCCAACATTAAAGCCATTTTATATGTCAGCCAGGGCTCCCTGATAGGACCAAATTCCCAGCCCCAATCAGGGAACTCATATTCTATGAAGTCCACCTGGCTGGCCTCATTGCAATCACTGCATTAGCAATGTGATTTATGGATTTTAATATAATTTAATTTTGAGCTTGCATTTTGAATTAGTGACGTGTAAGTTTGTTGTCTGTATGCATGAGGTGGGTTCAATAATTAAATTTCTAGAGCCAGGACTTTTAAACCAGTATGCATTAGAGAGCTGCTGTTAGAGTGATGCTGGGAACATTTTTGTGCTATGAGAGTTTTATTATCAAAAAGAGTAAATATTGAAAAACATTGGCCCACTTTCACTTGAAAAGCTTTTGGTTTCAGTTCTCAGGTAATCTAACTGAATGTAGTTAGAAGAACTGTTTCTTCTGGAGAAAAGAGTTAGTTAAGAAACAGATTACCTCAGTGGAAGGAGTTCATTTTGAAGATTCCAGACCAGGAGTGTTTAGTTAAAAATACAAAGGCATTATTCAAAATGAATAAAGTTTAATCTCAGCTACGGGATTTATTAAAGAAAATTCTATCATATTGTCAAGACACTCTCTTGCTCCTTGGATGCTTCCTGACCAGCTGTGCTTTTTCCAGCACCACACGTTTTGACTCTGATCTCCAGCATCTGCAGTCCTCACTTTCTCCTAGTTGATGAAAGAAACAGTTGACTCTAACATATAGATATGGCAGAATGGAACTCTTTTTTAGTATAGCGAAGTACAGGTGTCATGATGTTGGATAGATGGCATTTTGTTTTATGTGTATGTTGAAATCATTCAAATTCTGGTATATGTAGATAGTTTGGCTTCTTCTATCTTATCATCACTTCTTTCACATAAAAGAACTTCTGCTTCATTGATAAAACTAAATCTGCTGCTAAAACCCCTTGTGATTCACTGAAATAAAAATAAATCAACAAAATATGATCCATCAAGCCAGATTTCAGTTGGGATTTGACTTATGCAGTAATAACGTCAGCTGGGGTCAGAAGAATATTTGTCAGAGCTTACATCAGTTGTGTAAAAGTTCATTTTAAGTTTTGTTTTAATCTTTAAATGTAGAAGATCAACAAACTTATTTACAGAGCACAGTGCAGTGTGAAACAAATGAGGTAAAATCAATTTATGAATTTCATTACATTAATCTTTGCTTCAGCTTTTCCTATACTTAATTAATTTAAAGATTGGAGTAATCAAGTATTTAAGTGCATCCCTCATTTCTTTTCTGAATTTATTCTGAGTTACTGCATAAATGCTAGTATTTGTACAGGAGCTCAAAAGCTGAAGCATTGATCCAGCTTGTTGGGCCTTAAATAAAGGATCATTTAAACTCGTGTGATAAAAAGCATTTGTGATTCTCACATATAAGAAATAAACAACATAAGTTGTCCATAACAGTATAAAGCTGCCGGAGATGCTAAAAAGTAAAATGATTGATTTTTTACGATTTGCTATCTCGGGATCATTGTACCTCTCACCATGGTGGCTGCTTCGGAGGCTCCTGCGAGCTTTGCTTGCCACTAAAATATTCTTCACAGTCAGAATATTGAACAATAGAATTAACCCAAATGGGAGCAATGGGGTCAAAATACGATGGAGCCAAGCGAATACTGCCCACATTTCTGAGCCATAAAATGTTTGTGTCAGGATACAATCCCACTGTACATTATTAATTACATGTCGCGGTCCAAATGCAAAGTACCATGGAATACATTTTAAACAGAAAATTACACATACAACTGTGATAACAATGGCTGCTGTCTTGCTGGTAGAATATTTTCTTTTTATCTGCTGGCAACAAATGGCAATGAAGCGATCAAAGGTAAAGGCCACTGTTAACCATACTGCACAATCTTGACTCGAACCATAAAGAACAACAATGAGACGACATATTGGTGTTCTGTCAAAGACAGAACCTCGAAAATAATAATAGACAATCTTATAAAATATTACATTTGTGATAATGACCATCAGATCTCCTACTGCCATTGACACCAAGTAATAAGTGATGCACTTGGATAGGCCACATTTTCCACGGGACAGGATTACAATTGCCAACAAGTTAACTGCAAAACAAGCAACAAAATGCACAAATTACTGATAAAGTTCTTAGCAAAAGAATCAATTTTGATTAACCTTACAGTTATTTCCTGTTGATTGGTAATATAGTGTAGAGGCACAGGAGGAAGAGAATGCATAATCCATATGCATAATACAGCAGTATATCTGGAAAAGAATTATGATTAGAGGATCAACGTTAGTGAGATATGGAAGAGTAATTGTATAATTTATGGCACAGAGATGAGCTATTTCATTTATTAAGTTGTATGAGGTTTTAGTGGCGCAATTCAGTCAGTACTATTCCATCCACTTTGTCAACATAGCCCTACAAGCTTCTGTTTCCTTCAAGTTCCCATGAAGTTTTCTTTTCGAACTATTTAACATTTCCACATCCACAAATGGAAGGAGTTGGTGTAATGCATCCAAAGATCAAGGATCATTTTGGGACTCCAGATTAAAAGTGATGGAGGCCAGAAAGGCTTTGTGGAGTTAGACTGCAAGAGAGGGTTCAGGAGAGTCAGAGCCAAAGGTCAGGGGTGTTTTTCAGCATTCCAATGCTGAGTCTAATGTCAAATGCCCTGCCAACCTGTGAAAGATCCCGGGATACCATGACCAAATACACAAAGATGTACTGTGAAGCCTTCCAATGGCACAAAAAATCCCATTTAATCCCTAAAAGACAAATAAATGGTACAGTCCAGGATACTGAGTGTCAATGGGTTAATTAATAGTCTTATTCATACATAATAGTGAAAGTTGGGAATCCTGTGTAGGCACCTTCTGTAACAGTGCCCCCTCCCTTCCTCAAACTTTATTGGTGTAGGTTTTGTCACCTTGGGTGATTGATGCAGGGCGTCTTTTACAATAATGGAATATAAGGAAATAGCAAATGTGTTGGACAGATATTTTGTGCCAGAGCTCACTTTATAATACTTTTTGAAAAATTTCCCAAAGATGCTTGAAAATTATTAGATGAATGACAGGGCGAAGCTTAAAACAATCACCATTACTAGGAAATGTGCTGGAAAAACCATTAACCCTAAAGGTCAAAATAAACCCACAGGATCAGGTTGCCCTCTGACCTTGGATCATAAAAGGTGTGGCTGCAGATATTGTAAACTATTGATTATAATCTTCCAAAATTCCACAGGTTCTAGAAGGGTCCTAGCTGATTGGAAAATTGTCAATGTAATTCCTTTATTCAAGGAAGGTGAGAGACAGATATAGAAAACTATGGGAACATTGATATACAGAAGGATGTTGGGGTCCGGGTCCATAGCTCCCTGAGACTGACAACACAAGTGGGTAAGGTGGTAAAGAAAGCATACGGCATGCTTGCCTTTATTGGTCAGTGCATTGAGTATAAAAGCTGGCAAGTCAAGTTGTAGCTGTATAAGGCTTTAATTGGCCACGTTTGGAGTATTGTCTGCAGTTCAGGATGCCACGCTGCAGAAATGATGTAGAGGCTTTGGAGAGGGTGTAAAAGAGGTTTGCCAGGATGTTGCTTGGATTGGAGTGTATTAACTGTAAGGGGAGGTTGGAAAAACTTGGAATGTTTTTGCTAGAGCACCAGAGGCTGGTGGGGGGCATGGCAGTGGGAGGTGGGGAGGGGGGTCACAAACTGGTACAAATATATAACATCATGAAAGGCATGGATAGGTTGGATAGTCCGAGTGGGAATGTCAAATACTAAGGGACACAGGTTTAAGATGAGAGGGGAAAGATTTAAGGGAGATGTGCGAGGAAAACCTTTTACACAGAGGGTGGTAGGTGCCCAGAATGCACTGCCAGGGGAGACGGTAGAAGCAGATATTTAAGTAAAACTTTAAGGGGTTTTAGACAGATACATAAGCAAACGGAATAGAGGGATTTGGACCATGTGGAGGCAGATGGTCTTAGTTTAGAATGGCATCATGGTCGGCACAGACACAGTGGGCTGAAGGGCCTTTCCTGTGCTGTAATGTTCTATTTTACTTGACATGAAGATCAAGTTGCAATTTTCAACTAGACTGCGGGCTTTTGTGATGGAATTCTCTCTGGTGAATGGCAAAAAGCCTATTAAAAGGGATTGTCCCTCTTTAGAACACCCTCATTATTACTTAATCTCACCTCATTGATAACATTCTCCCATTCTACCAGCTAGAAACTAGATGCTGGGAATTCCTGACAGAAAGTTCAGAGAGGCTACCTGGAGGTTCCAGTCCTAAGGACCTCCATCTTGGACACCCCACACCAATGTGTCAGAACATGCTTCATGGGCAATGGTCACATGGACCCCACATTCCTGCTTTTCCCCATAACCCTTGATTCCCTTAATATTTTAAAAATATCCCTCAGCCTTGAATATACCTAATGAGTCAACCTCAAAAGCCCTGTGCAGTAAAGAATTCCACAGATTCACTACCCACCTGAGAGAAGAAATATCTCCTAACCTCTGTTAAATGTGTGACCTCTTACCCTGAGATTATGCTCTCTGATCCTGGACTCTCCCACCAGAGGAAAGAAACTTTCAGTCACACTCTCCTGTCCCTGACCACTGACCATATTAGAAAACCTTATCTTAAGAGCTGTGATTGCTTCCTGGTATAAAAAATCCCCTTCCCTGATGCATCATAGTGTCTGTAATTCACCTTCCAGTTCATAAACTCTGAGCTAATGCTGCTTGAACTTTATTCACTCACCACAGATATGTTTGCCCTGGAGCACAACAGCTTCTTGGAGCTCCCACATATTGCAGCTTTCACACTCTAATTGTACTGCCATTCTTAATGAGCTTTCAATTAATTATTCATATTATTTAGTTATTTGTGTTGCTTTTTATGTTTATACTTACTTTACCACCAATGTGAATATCATCTTCAAACCTGAGAATAGAATCGGCTTTAACCAATTAATTCACCAAAGCTCCCTCCTTCTCCTGTAGTGGAACAAGAACCAATTCCTACCAATTAGCTCTCTACTTTGTGCTGACGTCACTTTTATCAGCATTTGGAATTTTGGGATGGTTGGGGTAAAACCGATATCATTTTGTAGTTGCTGTTGGCTCTTTCTGTTGCTATCAGTGTTTTTCCTGAGGTTTTCTCTCTGCTCACTCTCTCATATTATTTTTTTAGATTACTTACAGTTTGGCCCAACAAGTCCACACCGACTCTCGGAAGAGCAACCGACCCAGACCCATTGCCCTACATTTACCCCTTCACCTAACACTATGGACAATTTTAGTATGGCCAATTCACCTAACCTGCACATTTTTGGATTGTGGGAGGAAACCGGAGCACCCGGAGGAAACCCACATAGACACGGGGAGAATGTGCAAATTCCACATAGACAGTTGTCAGAGGTGGGAATTGAACCCAGGTCTCTGGCGCTGTGAAGCAACAGTGCTAACCACCATGCCACCGTGCCATCCATAAAAACAGCAGTGCTCAACACAGCATTTTAACATGCTGCAGCATTTGAATTGATCGGCAGAAATGGCAGCGGTGGGATATCTGATTATCTGATATCCGCCCTCTCTCTCTTACAGTGATTCATCTGGTACCCATTCCCTCTCTCTCTTTCAGGCTACATCTCAAGGCTGTTCCTTTGTTTCCTTAGCATTTACTCACTCGAACTACCTGTATGCTTACAGCATTCTGGCCTGGCATCTCCTTCTGCTGGATCTTTAAGGATTACAGTACTTCTATCTTGCCTTGCTTTCAACCTGGACATGTCTTAGTTGTTAGCAGTGATAGGTCATGGGGTGGACAGGTTTCTTTGTTGCACCATGAGATGTAACCCTCACATCTGCACCATGTGCCAGCAGTACATACAGCAAACACACCAACTGAGCATCAACTGAAAGGTCAGGTCTAAGGGAGGTAGTTCTCAGTCAAGTCAAGGTAAACACCCTCCCCTCAGTGGATCCCAGCACAGTCAAGAGCAGCCTCCAATATCAATCCAGGGGCTTGGGCACAGTCAGTCAGCCCTGAGGCAGACAGGGTCAGGCTCCTCTCCCATAGGGGGTCAGGACCCAAATCTTGGGCAACCCACCACCTGTCTGCACTATTAGTGCTGTTGTGGGCTGTGCTCACTGAGAATGGGACAAAGGGAGGGATCAAATTAGATGAAATTTGGTGACACTGATATTAGTGTTGGTGGAGGCCAGGTGAGGGAAAAATAAAGTAGTGAGGTGCCCTGATTGAATGAATGTGCAGTGCAGAGACCATGCAGGGTTCATGGTGTAGGGGATTCAGGTGGATGAGAGAGAAAGAGGAACGATGTTGCTGCCAACAGTGAGAGTGGTAAAGTTTGAGCCTTGGTTTGGGGGGGGGGGAGTGGGTGCAGTAGCAGAGATGGACAGGATGTGATGTAGCAGAGAGAAGATGGTGGCACTTACATTGGCATTGCATAGAAGAACATTGAACTTCATTCTACACTGATGGATAATTACTCCAGACAACTGAGACTGCACTGACCTGGGTAGTAAGCTTGGAGCAGGTTGGCAGGATCTAATGTTGTGACCTCCTCTGCTGGTACTGGGGGATGAGGACAGCCTCCTTTGCACCACACCATCTAACAGGACCTCCAGATCCTTGTCTACAAAGTGTCCAATTTCCCCTTGTCTGGCATTCTTGGGCAAATGTCACCAACCATGCAGGGCAGCTCCACATTGACAGTGTGTGTCCAGGTGTCAAAGATGGTGCTCATGCCAGGGACCTTGGAATAGCTCAGGCTATCTTGGCACAAGCAAACACCTTGAGTGTGAGAATTGGGCTAGCATCGGATGAGAGAATGAAGCCAGATAGTGCAAGAAAAGCTGCTAAGCCCCACAGTGAGAACCTTTTCATGGAACTGAACAAAAATGTCACTTAACCAAAAGAAGAGAAGGTTCAGCTCAATGAGCCAAATCACTCCTTACATTTTTGGTTGCTCTGTGTTTTCTTCTTTACCAACTGACATTGATTTTTTTCATCTCCTGTGACATTCCAGAATCTTAATGTTAATTCTACAAAATTCTTATGTCTCATTATATTGACATAAGGTGCAGTATTTCTGTATTAAAACTATGTCCATCACATCAAGATAGCACACACACAACAGCAGTACTCTAATCACATGTTCACATCACATTAGTGTTCTAATGACTTGCCTGGAATACCAAAAGCAGAAAGAACAGGGTAGTAAATGAGGTCCAAAGGATGAATGAGTTCTTGGCGATGCATCTTGGGTGAACAATAATTATAGCTCCACCTGACTGGACATAATACTCAGAAATTTAATAGCTCTATTTATATTCAGTTGAAACCTCCAGTGAGATCATTAGGCTGCCACATCACTTAATTTAGTTACAGATAATTGAACAAATTAAAAACAGGTTTTGTTTGAGTTAAACGAAATGGATATTTTAAAACCTTAATTTCAAACCATCCAAGTTACTAAATGTTGTTCCCAATGTGTTTTCTTTAGTAAAATAATAAAGAAATGTAATACTTTTAGACAACCTGGTTTAATATTCAGTTCTTTTTTGACATGTAAATGTAAGAGTGGAATATTCCACATTCAAGTCCCTAGTTCTAGCTGAAATCCAATCCTGATTTAGACATATGAAACGTTACTTTCGATATTCATTTGTTTCAATAACGGGACCCTTTCAGAATCAGATTTTTGTAGATTCAGCTCTCATTCTGATGTTTGTAAAGTGGCATTGCACTGAGGGACCACTGTGCTTTCAAAAGAGCAGTACTGAGTGTACCTTTCACTGTTGGTGGGTCAATACTGAGTGAGCACTGCACTGTTGGAGTGCTGCAGAAGCACAAAGAGGGAGAGGCATTTTCAGATCATCAGTATTAAGGGAGTGCTGCACTCGTAAAGTGCTACACATTCAATGTGTCAATACAGAAGGTATGCTATACTACAGGAACATCAGCTCTGTCAAGGTGCTGTACTGTGAGTGGGATAGTAATGAGGGAGTTCTGCACTGTTGAAGAACAAACACTGAGAGTGTGCTGCACTTTTAGAGGGACAGGTACACAGGCATTGCTGCACTGTTGGATAGTCTGTTTTGTGATGGGGGTGATTGTTGGTCTGGAGGAATATTAGACTGTTGGAGAGCCAGTACCTGGAAATGTTTACTTTGTTAGACAGGCAATGTGAAGGGAGTATCACAGTGTCTGAAGGGCAGCACTGAGGGAGAACCTCACTGTAAGTGAGGCAGCACTGAAAGAGAAAAAGTAAAGTCACTATTGTCCCACTCTCATTAAAGGGAGATGACTGGCAGTGGTTTAAGCTGAGGGTTGTCATACCTCAATTGAGGGTTACCTTCATGGTAACTTCAGCCAGTGCAGGAATTGAACCTATACTTTGGCATCATCCTGCATTGCAAACTGCAACAGTGACATCCTGCTAACTGAGTCCCACTGCAGACTACTACTCTGCTGGAAATAGTGAAGTATTGTCCTGAACGGGGGCATTGCTGAGGAAGGATTGTATGATCAAAAGGTAACTACAGAGATGGTGCTGCACTGTTGGACGGTTAGTGTTGAGGAAGTGCTACAAAATTGGAATGTCATGGCTGTAAGGAGCATATCATTTTATTTTTATGTTTTTTTTAATTGTGTACTTAAATGAAAAACAAACTTTTAAAATCATTGTTTTGAAGGAATGGTTGCATTTTTTGAAAAGACGGTTGCATGTTTTCAAAAGTAACCTGACAGCCAAGGTAAGCATCATGAATAGCTGTTTGAAAAAGCAGAAATTGAAGAGCTCGCAGGTGAATAGGAGCTGTGGGATTCTGTACAGATGCAGCTGGGTGGCAACAAGAAGTTGGTCTATGGACTAGTAAACAGTTGTCAATAATAATGACCTTTTGCCTCTCTACAGCTTTTGATTTGTTATCAGGTAACTGAACAGCTTGAAACTTGAAACAACTTACAGAGAAGTGTTAATTTGTGCCTCTTGAAAACCAGTGGAAGCATACGAAAAAGGAAAGCTAGGAAGAAGCTTTCAGTTTAGCAAAAAAGACTTCAACTGAACATGGTGGCAAGATCCACTGAACTGTCTTTCCAGGTTCTCCCCAGTCCATGCTATTCTTCCCTGTCTTCCCTATCTGCATATGTGTAAGGAAACAATTACAGGGGGATTAGAGATTTAATTAATAGTGTCATATATAAACATTTACCTGCATCGTGGTCTAATGACTCGTTATAAGTAGTGAATTTAAAAATGGAAACCTGGTCTGTGCTGTTTCTCTTCCAGAGGTGTTGCCAGTGATGCTGGAATATCTGCTTCAGAAGCAGTGGGTAAACTGCTCTGTGCTTCCTTAGTGTTTTTCTCCATTAGACAAGAGAAGCATGAGTGGGTGGAGTCAGGCTCACACATATGCAGGCTTTTAGTTTTGCTTTTAGTTGAGATTGAAGTTGGCTGTTGAAGCTGCTAGATACAGCTCTCTCATGCTTTCTATAAACCTGTCTGAAAATCAGGTAAACTGGAGAAGTTTTTGAATTTACTTTAAAATCTTTAGCTTTTCTGATGATTCTGGGAGTATCTGGGTTTAATTTCCAGTGCACTACTCCAGTGAGATGCCATAATACTGAGGGAGTGATGCATTGATACTGGAAAAATAATGAGGGTTTCCCAAAGTTTGAGAGGGGATTCACTGGGAAGTGCAAGTGTCAGTAGTTTGGTAATCAGCTTGTGCACTGATGCTCGATAATCTATACCTGGGCCCGGGACAGGGGTGCACATTGGGATCGAATAATTGAGATCTGGGGTTCCAGGGGCCCCACTATGTTTATGTTGAGGGTGAGAGTCACTGCACTTGGGTCAGGGACAAGGGGTCAGAGGTTAGGGGTTAGTGGTCCAGGGCGAGGTGCAGAGCGAGGACCAGCAGCATTGGGGTCCATGATGTCTGTCCCTGGGCTACTTGTGGCGTGTAGGGGAAGCTGCATTATTGAAGGAGCAGTACTGAATGCTACAGTGTTGGGAGGTTACTTTAGCACAGAAGTGCTGGGCTATTAGAAGAAGAGTATTGGTAGAGAGGCCGACCATCTGTGGTTTCATATTCATGGTGAATTAATATCAGAACATCAAAACAATCTCACATTTTTAATTTTTAATTTATCTACAACAACTGAAGAATTGTGGTCAGAGTAAATTAATGGGTTTTTTTTCAAATATAATGGGCATACTTCAAAATGTCAAAGAGTCAGTAATCATCCCAGCTCTGATGAAGAGTCATCTAGATATGAAATGTTAGTTTGCTCTCACTTCACAGGTGCTTCCTGACACACTGTGATCTCCAGCATTTTTTGTTTTCAGTACCATTTCCAGCAATTTGCTCCATCATCCTGAAGTCTCCTTTTCCGCTATTTGCACAGGAAGTCCTTCTTTTGGTATTTGTTTACGAGTGAGTCGGGGAGAAGGGAAAGAGAAAACAACGGGAAGTTTGACGGTAAATAAACTAGTAAACAGCAGGTTAGCTTGTGTGCAGGAAGGTTTAACTACAAGGCAGACTAAGAAATAAGTAAAAAGGAGACATTATTAGAGATTTTGGAAATCATGAGAATATGAAAACTAGCATGATGGCACTTTACATGAATGCTCATAGCATTTGTAACGAGGTCGATGAGTTAACGACACAAATCATCATGATTTGGTAGCCATTACAGAGACATGGTTACAGGATGGTTTTGACAGGGAGTTAAATATCCACGGGTATCAGGCTATTTGGAAGGACAGGCAGGAAGGTAAGGGAAGTGCTTTAGCTCTGACATTCAAAGACAACATCAGGGCGTTGCTGAGAGATGATATTGATTCTATGGAGAATAACGTTGAGTCCATTTGGGTGGAAATTCGAAATTCTAAGAAGAAAAAGTCACTGATAGGCATAATCTCCAAGCCACCCAAATATCAACATCACATTGGGGTGGGCAATAAACAAAGAAATAACTAATGCCTGCACAAATGGTATGGCAGTTATCATGGGGGATTTTAATCTACATGTTGAATTGGTCAAACTAGCTCAGTCAGGGTAGCCTCGAGGAGTTCATCGAGTGTATCCACAATAGTTTTCTTCAACAGTACATAATGGAACCAACGAGGGAACAAGCTATTCCCAGATCTGATTCTGTGTAATAAGACAAGAATAATTAATGACCTCATAGTTAGGGATCCTCTTGGAAGGAGCGATCACATGATGGTTGAATTTAGAATACAAATGGAGAGTGTGAAGATAAAATCCAATACCAGGGTCCTGTGCTTAACAAGGAAAACTACAATCAGATAAAGGAAGAGCATAGAACGTAGAACATTACAGCGCAGTACAGGCCCTTCAGCCCTCAATGTTATGCTGACCTGTGGAAGCAATCTGAGGCCTATCTATCCTACGCTATTCCATTTTCATCCATATGCTCATCCAATAACCATATAAATGTCCTTCAAATTGCCAAGTCTACTACTATTGCAGGCAGTGCATTCCACACCCTACTACTCTCTGAGTAAAGAAACTACCTCTGACATCGAGCTTATATCTATCACCCCTCGATTTACAGTTATCTCCCCTCGTGCAAGCCATCACCATCAGAGGGAAAAGGCTCTCACTGTCCACCCTATCTAAACCTCTGATTATCTTATATGTCTTAATTAAGTCACTTCTCAGCGTTCTTCTGTCTAATGAAAACAGCCTCAAATCCCTCAGCATTTCCTCATAAGACCTCCCCTCTACCAGGTAACATCCTAGTAAATCTCCTCTGATCCCTTTCCAAAGCTTCCATGTCCTTCCTATGATGCAGTGACCAGAACTGTACGCAATAGTCCAGGTGCGGACGCACCAGAGTTTTGTACAGCTGCAGCCAAACCTCAAGGCTCCGAAACTCAATCCCTCTAACAATAATAGCTAACACACCGTATGCCTTCTTAACAATCCCATCAATCTGGGTGGCAACTTTCAGGGATCTATGTACATGGACACTGAGATCTCTCTGTTCATCTACACGACCAAGAATTTTACAATTAGTCGAGTACTCTTTCTTCCTATTGCTCCTTCCAAAGTGAATCGCCTCACACTTTTCTGCATTAAACTCCATTTGCCCCCTCTCAGCCCAGCTCTGCAGCTTACCTATATCCATCCATAACCTGCAACATCTTTCTGCACTATCCACAACTCCACCGATCTTAGTGTCATCCACAAATTTACTAGCCAATCATTCTATGCCCTCACCTATAAAAATGACAAACAGCAATGGACCCCAAAACAGATCCTTCCAGTACACCACTAGTAACTGAACTCCAGGATGAACATTTCCCATCAACCACCACCCTGTCTTCTTTCAGTTAGCCAATTTCTGATCCAAACCGTTAAATCACCCTCAATCCCATGCCTCCATATTTTGTGCAATAGCCAACTGTAGGGAATCTTATCAAACACTGTACTGAAATCCATACACACCATATCAACCGCTTTACCCTCATCCACCTGTTTGGTCACCTTCTCAAAGAACTCAATAAGCTTTGTGAGGCACATCCTACCCTTCACAAAACCGTGTTGACTATCCCTAATCAATTTACTCCTCTCTAGATGATTATAAATCCTATCTCTTATAACATTTTCTAGCACTTTACCCACAACCGAATTAAGGCTTACTGGTCTATAATTACCAGGGTTGTCTCTACTACCTTTTTTGATCAAGGTGACAACATTTGCTATCCTCCAGTCTTCTGGCACTATTCCTGTAGACAATGATGACATAAAGATCAAAGCCAAGGGCTTGGCAATCTCCTCCCTGGCTTCCCAGAGAATCCTAGGATAAATCCCATCTGGCCCAGGGGACTTACCTTTTTTTCACACTTTTCGGAATTGCTAACATCTCCTTGTGAACCTCAATCCTGTCTAGTATAGTAGACTGTGTCTCAGTATTCTCCTCGACAACATTGTCTTTTTCCAGAATGAATAGTGATGAAAAATATTCATTAAGTGCTTCCCCTATCTCATTGGACTCCATGCACAACTTCCCACTACTATCCTTGATTGGCCAAAATCTTTCTCTAGTCATTCATTTAGTTCTGATATACCTATAGAAAGCTTTCAGGTTCACCTTGATCCTACCTGCCAACAACTTCTCATGTCCCTTCCTTGCTCTTCTTAGCTCTCTCTTTAGATCTTTCCTGGCTAACTTGTAACTCTCAAGCACCCTAACTGAGCCTACACGTCTCATCCTAACATAAGCCTTTTTCTTCCTCTTGACAAGAGATTCAACTTCTTTAGTAAATAATAATTCCCTCGCTCGACCACTTCCTCCCTGCTGGACAGGTACACACTTATTAAGGACACACAGTAGCTGTTCCTTGAATAAGCTCCACATTTCAATTGTGCCCATCCCCTGCAGTTTTCTTCCCCATTCTATGCATCTGAAATCTTGGCTAATCACATCGTTATTGCCTTTCCCCAGCAATAACTCTTCATCTGCTTTATATACCTATGCATTTCCATCGCTAAAGTAAATGTAACTGAATTGTGGTCACTACCACCAAAGTGTTACCAACCTCCAAATCTAATATCTGACCCAGTTCATTATCTAGTACCAAATCCAAATTGGCCTCGCCACCCCCCCCCCCCCCCCCCCCCGCCCCCCGCCCCGTTGGCTAGTCTACACACTGTGTCAGAAACTCTTCTGCACATATTGGATAAAAACTGACCCATTCAATACTTGGAAAATTAAAGACCCAATAACAACTATCCTGTTACTCTCACTCCTATCCAGAATTATCTTTGCTATCCTTTCCTCTACATCTCTGGAATTATTTGGAGGCCTATGAAAACTCCCAAGATGGTGATCTCTCCTTTCCTGTTTCTAACCTCAGTCCACACTACCTATGTACCTCAAACATCCTTTCTGCCTATGTAATATTGTCCTTGACTAACAATGCCACACCTCCCCCTCTTTTATCATCTTCTCTGTTCTTACTGAAATATCTAAATCCCAGAAACTGCAACACCCATTCCTGTCCCTGCTGTATCCATGTCTCCGAAATGGCCACAGCATCGAAGTCCCAGGTACCAACCCATGCCGCACGTTCACCCACCTTATTCCAGTTGCTCCTGGGGTTGAGGTAGACACACGTCAAACCACCTTCCTGCTTGCCGGTGAACTCTTGTGACCTTGAAACATCATTTTTGACCTCACTGCTCTCAACCTCCTGGACACTGGAACTACAATTTAGGGTCCCAACCCCCTGCTGAATTAGTTTAAACCCTCCCTAACAGCTTTAACAAATTTTGTCCTCAGGATATTTGTAACCTTCTGGTTCAGGCATAGACAATCCTGTTTGTAGAGGTCCCATGTACCCCAGAATGACCCCCAATTATCCAGGTACCCGAAATCCTCCCTCCTGCACCATCCTTGTAGCCATGTGTTCAACTCCTCACTCTCCCTAACCTCACGTCACTAGCACGTGGCACGGCCAACAAACCAGAGATAACAAATCTGTTTGTTCTAGCACTAAGCTTCCACCCTAGCTCCCTGAATTTCTGCCTTAAATCTCCATCCCTTTTCCTACCTTTGTTGTTAGTACCTATGTGGAACACGACTTGGGGCTGCGCCCCCTCCTCCTCAAGGATGCCAAAAACACGATCCATAATATCACGGACTCTGGCACCTGGGAGGCAACACACCAACCGTGAGTCTCTCTTGTTCCCACAGAACCTCCAATCTGTCCCCTAACTATGGAGTCACCAATGACCAAAGCTCTGCTCATCTACCCCCTTCCCTTTTGAGCAACAGGGACAAACTCTATGCCAGAGACCTGTACCCCCTTGGCTTACCCCGGTAAGTCATCCCCCCAACAGTATCCAAAATAGTATGCTTGTTATTGAGGGGAATGGCCACAGGGTTTCCCTGCACTGCCTGCCGGTTCCCTTTCTGCCCCTGACTGTAACATATCTGCCTCTTTCTTGCACCTGAGGTGTGGCTACCTCCCTGTAACTCCTCTTAATAATCCCCTTCGCCTCCTAAATGATCCAAATTTCATCCAGCTCCAGTTCCCTAACACAATTTTCAAGGAGAGGAGCTGCACTTCCCACAGATGAAGTCAGCAGGGACATTTGTGGTGACCCTTACCTCCCACATTCTGCAGGAGGAGCTTTCAACTGCGCTAACTGCCATTCCCCCTGTTCTAAATTCCCAAAGAGACTGGAGAAAAATAAAGAATTTTTTTAAAAAACTAGTTACCTTACCAATCCGGCGTACGGAACTTTTTTTTGGTTAGAGGAGGAGGATGGGTGGGAGACACTACCTAAGTCATGTTTCGGGTAACGCAACCACCCAAATATATTACTTCACCTACTCAGCAGTCCCATGTCCACTCCTGATCAGCATGCGCTCCACCTATTCATGAAGTAAGTTTATATAATTTTAAATTTACCTTCCCGGGAGGCCCCTGCTGCAGCTACTGACTAAATGGAGACCGCTGAACACATGAGGCAAGCTTATATAATTTTAAAGCAAGACTTGGCTGAAGTTGACTGGAAACAAAGATTTTATGGTGGGACAGTTGACGATCAGTGGCGGACTTCCAAAGTATTGTTTTCAAAGTGCTCAACAGAAGTATATCCCAGTGAAAAGGAAGGACTGTAAGAAAAGGGACAATCTGCCCTGGGTATCTAAGGAAATAAGGGAAACTATCAAATTGAAAGAGAAAGCAGACAAAGTGACCAAAATCAGTGGAAAACTAGAAGATTGGAAAAACTTTAAAGTTCAACAGAAAGCCGCAAAAAGAGCTATAAAGAAAAGTAAGATTAAACATGAGAAAAATCTCGCACAGAATATAACGACAGATAGCAAAAGTTTCTATAAATACATAAAATAAAAAAAAGAGTAGCTAAAGTAAACATTGGTCCTTTAGAGGATGAGAAGGGGCATTTAGTTATGGGATATGATGAAGTGGCTGAGGCATTGAACAGGTATTTTGTATCGGTCTTCACTCTAGAGGACACTAATAACATGCCAGTAAATGACAAGAGATGAAGGTAAGTGAGGACCTGGAAACAATCATTATTACGGAAGATCTAGTATTGGGCAAGTTAATGAAGCTAAAGACAGATAAGTCTCCCGGCCCTGATGGAATGTATCCCAGGGTACTAAAAGAAATGGCAGGAGAAATAGCAAGTGCACTTGTGGTAATTTTCCAAAATTTGCTGGACCCTGAGGCAGTCCCAGCAGATTGGAAAACAGTAAATGTGTCGCCACTTTTTAAAAAGATAGGTAGACAAAAAATGGGGAATTATAAACTGGTTAGCTTAACTTCTGTAGTGGGGAAGATGCTTGAGTCTATTATCAAGGAATAAATAGCAAGGCATCTCAACAGAAATTGTTCCATAGGGCAATAGCAGCATGGGTTTATGAAGGGCAGGTCATGCTTAACTAATCTTTTGGAATTCTATGAAGACATTACGAGCAAGGTGGACAACGGGGACCCAGTGGATGTGATGTACCCAGATTTCCAAAAGACCTTCGACAAGGTGCTGCACAAGAAGCTGCTGCATAAGATAGGGATGCATGGCGTTATGGGTAAAATATTAGCATATACAGATAGGATTGGTTGATTAACAGGAAGCAAAGATTGGGAATAAATGAGTGCCATTCTGGCTGGTAATCAGTAACTAGTGGTTGCCTCAGGGATCGGTGTTGGGACCACAATTATTCACAATTTACACAGATGATTTGGAGTTGGGGACTATGTGTAGTGTGTCAAAGTTTGCAGATGACACTAAGATGAGTGGCAGACCACACTGAAAAGAACTGTGAAACTTTGCAGAGGAACATAAATACTTTGAGTGGGCAAAAGTCTGGCAGATTAATACAATGTTAATAAATGTGAAGTCATCCATTTTGGTAGGAGTAACAATAAAAAGGATTATTACTTGAATGGTAAAAAGTTGTAGCATGCTGCTATGCAGAGGTACCTGGGTGTCCCTGTGCATGAATCACAGAAAGTTGGTCTGCAGGCACAGCAAGTAATTAGGAAGGCAAATGGAATTTTGTCCTTCATTGCTAAAGGGATCGAGTTTAAAAGCAGGGAGGTTATGTTCCATCTGTACAGGGTGCTGGTGAGGCCACACTTGAGGTACTGCACGTAATTTTGGTCTCCTTACTTGAGAAAGACTGTTGGCACTAGATGGGGTGCAGAGGAGATTCACTTGGTTGATTCCTGAACTGAGGGGGTTGTCTTATAAGGAGACACTGAGGAGACTGGGATTATATTCACTGGAATTTAGAAGAATGAGGGGGGATCTTATAGAAACATAAAAAATTATGAAGGGAATAGATAAGCTAAAAGTAGAGAGGATTTTTCCACTGGTGGATGAAACTAGGACAAAAGGACATAGCCTCAAAATTAGGAGGAGTAGATTTAGGACTGAATTGAGAAGGAACTTCTTCATCCAGAGGTTTGTAAATCTATGGAATTCCCTGCCCAGTGAAGTAGTTGTCAGGACTTCAGCAAATATTTTTAAAGCTAAGATAAACAATAAATGAATTAAGGGATACGTTGAGAGTGTGGGTAAGTGGACATAAGTCCAGGAAATGATCAGCCACGATCTTATTGAATGGCAGAGCAGGCTCAAAGAGCCAGATAGCCTACTCCTGCTCGTAGTTCTTATGTTCTTATATTCATTGAAAAATACCCCACTGGCTTTTCTATTCACCATCTTTTGATGATATGTGCCTTTGAGGGGGATTTGTTCTGTGCTGTTTCTCTTCCAGAGGTGTTGCCAGTGATGCTGGAATATCTGCTTCAGAAGCAGTGGGTAAACTGCTTTGAGCTCCCTCAGCATTTTCCTCAGTTAGACAAGACAAGCATGGGTGGGTAGAGTCAGGGTCACACATATCCAGGCTTTTAGTTTTGCTTTTAGTTGAGGTCGAAGTTGGCTGTTGAAGCTACTAGATACAGCTCTCTCTGCAACAGTTAAACGTTTGAGTTCTTTCTCTGTTTATGTTTGTATTCCTTTCTCCTGAAGATGGCACATGAGAAAAGCAATTTTGCTGAATTTGTAAGGTGTGTCTATGGGATGCTGCTAAACTGGAACAGTTCATGATTGGTAATAAAATAATATATTATTTCATTAATGATTTCAATAAAGATATGCCAATTCTTCTTTGTTTGCATTTTAACTGTGATGTAAGAATGAAATTTGTTTTGCTTAAAGCCTCAAAGTTTGACCAATCGAATCACATCTAGAACACAACACCTTACACTTACCTTTACATAAAATAACAGTAAGGTCAAGGCTAGCTCCTTGATATATTTTGACAGGGTTTGGTCTGGTTCATTACACCTTGAAAGAAGGGCACTCCTACTATTGATCCTGCAGGTTTGGGACCACAGCAGCTTCATATAGGAAGGCGAACAATTGTAAGGTACTTTCTGGTGATTTATTGAGTTTGTTGAGAAGCAACAGCTTTGGTATGACACATTAAATAATTAGACAAAAAGGAAGTATGTAACTGTGACAACTGAGAACGTTTCATTGATTCAGGAGGATGAACAGGCAGTTTGGCACAATGTGTCAGTCTGATTACAGCTATGAAGGGAACATCCTGTTCTACAGCTGAAGTGTTAGGGAAATCTTGCCTCGGCCTTCCTTGACCACTTCAGGTCCATCTTCCATCTGAATTGTTCTATGTTCTATGTTCTAAAGCTGCCTGGTGATCACTGCCACCGTCACAGACAGCCCTCTGCTGCGAGCACTTACTGATAGACGCTGTTCTGAGGGAAATAACCATTCAAATGGTTATTTTACACTGTGTAAAATAACCATTTGAATCCTTCTAGCCAATGGACACAGGAAAACTAGTCACAATGTCAGGATAACTGTTGCCCCTTGCTCACCATCATCTGAAGTTTAGTTTTCAATCTTTTTGGGAACAAAACTTCTATTTTCCTAAACATTGCTTTGATAATGAAATACCATATGGATCCAGATAGCTGCTTGACAGTATTTTATGGAACCAAGTGGTCTTGATGCTCTTTATTGTAGCCTTCCTTTTGTCCTGTTTATGAGAAATTGTCTTTATTTGTGGAAAGCAAATAACTGTGTAATAGCAGTGAAATGAGATCTCATGCTGCACAGAAAAAGAATCAGTTTTAAAGAGACCCCAATTTTCATCATCACTTCTACGTCACTAGCGTCAATGACCATTTTAGTAGGTTTAGTAAAATCAGAGTCAGCACACAGTCATTTATTTGGATTGCCTTCCGTTTCTTGAAAGCTGCGTGGCACTCTGCTAGCTATATCACCTTTGCTTGTTTTTCTAACAAGTCCATTAATTGTGCAGCTATTGTGCTGAAGTTAGCCACACATTCCCAGTTCGCTCAGAGTCTCTACCACCCTCACAGACAGTGAGTTCCAGATTCCCACCATCTCTGGGTGAAGTTTTTCCTCACATCTCCTCCAAACCTTCTGTCCCTTACAGTAAATCTATATCCCCTGGTCATTGATCCCTCCATCAAGGGGAATATGTTCTTCCTGTCAACCCTATCTATGCACCATATAGTTTTCTCTATCTCAGTCGTGTGCTCTCCCAATCTCCTCTGCTCTGAGGAAATCAACTCCAGTCTATCACTCTTCCAGCCCAGGCAACATCCTGATAAGGGTTGGAATATAAAAACACCATTGTGCTACTGAGACTTTATAAAGCTCTGGTTAGGCCCCATTTGGAGTACTGTGTCCAGTTTTGGTCCCCACACCTCAGGAAGGACATGCTGGCACTGGAACGTGTCCAGCGGAGATTCACACGGATGATCCCTGGAATGGTAGGTCTAACATATGAGGAACAGCTGAGGATCTTGGGATTGTATTCATTGGAGTTTAGAAGATTAAGGGGAGACTTAATAGAGACGTACAAGATAATACATGGCTTGGAAAGGGTGGATGCTAGGAAATTGTTTCCGTTAGGTGAGGAGACTAGGACCCGTGGACACAGCCTTAGAATTAGAGGGGGTAAATTCAGAACAGAAATGCGGAGACATTTCTTCAGCCAGAGAGTGGTGGGCCTGTGGAATTCATTGCCGCAGAGTGCAGTGGAGGCCAGGACGCTAAATGTCTTCAAGGCAGAGATTGATAGATTCTTGTTGTCTCGGGGAATTAAGGGCTATGGGGAGAATGCGGGTAAGTGGAGTTGAAGTGCCCAGCAGCCATGATTGAATGGCGGAGTGGACTCGATAGGCCGAATGGCCTTACTTCCACTCCTATGTCTTATGGTCTTATGATAAATCACCTCTGCACCTTCTCTGCTGCAGTTACATTCCACTGACAATGTGGATCCCAGAACTGCACAATATACTGTAAATATGATCTAATTAACTTTCAAGACAGTTCTTCCACTTCCTCCATGCTCTTAAACCGACGCCCCGACTAATAACATGTATACCATATGTCTTCTAAACAACTGTATCCACCTGTCCTTATACCTGATAGGACCAGTGTTCGTGCACACGTAGTTCCCTCTGATCCTTGGTGCTTCCCAAGTTCCTACCGTTCATCATGTATTCTCTTGCCTTGTTTGCTCTTCCCAGGTGCATCACCTCATATTTATCCAGATTGAATTCCATTTGCCACTGATCAACCCATCTGACCAGCCCGTCAATATCATCTTATACTCAAAGATTTTCCTTCTCCCTATTTACCACCCAGTAATTTTTATACCACCTGTGAATTTACTGATCAAACCTCCCACATTCAAGTCCAAATCATTTCTATAAACCACAAACAGAAAAGGCCCAAAATTGACCCCAGTGGGACCCTACACTATACAGACTTCCAGTTGGACAAATACCCCTCAACCATCACCCTATGCTTCCTGCCACCTTGCCAATTATAGGTCCAATTTGCCAAATTTCCTTGGCACATGGGCTCTCATCTTTGCTATTGGTCATTTATGTGGGACCCTATCAAAAGCCTTTATGAAGTCCAAATAGACAGCACCAAATGCATTACTCTCATCAACTCATCTGGTGACCACTTTGAAAAATTCAAACACATTGGTCAGACATGACCTCCCCATAATTAAAGCACATTGACTGTTCTTGATTTATCACTGGCTCTCCAAAAGGCAGACTAACTCTGTGGCATGGTGGTTCAGTGGTTGGCACTGCTGCCTCACAGCACCAGGGACCCGGGTTTGATTCCAGCCTTGGGTGACTGTCTTTGTGGACTTTGCACATTCTCCCTGTGTATATGTGGGTTTCCTTCCACAGTCCAAAGATGTGCAGGTTAGGTGGATTGGCCATGCTAAATTGCCCATAATGTTCAGGGATGTATGGGTTAGGTGCATTAATAAGGGGTAAATATAGTACAGTAGGTGGGGTGGGTTACTCTTTTGGAAGGTCTGTATGGACTTGTTGGGCCGAAGGGCCTGTTTTTGTACAATAGGGATTCTATGATTCTTCACTTCACTTTTGCTGTTTTTTGACATTCGCCCTGCCCTTGTCATGTGTCTGAAGTAAGTTATTCTCACTTTTGTGAATTCACTCTTGACAAGTTATTGTATTGAGCTAGCTAACTAATTAATTTCATGCATCTTCTAATTGTTTTGTATGTTCTTCCCAGTTGTTAATGTGTATTACAATATTGCCTTAACAAACTACACAGGTTGGCACTTTAGCTGTGATATAACTCATGAGTCCTTGGAAATTAATCGGCGAATTTTAAAATCCAAATGGCATAATTAAATGTTGATATAACACATTTGGTGTAGCAGAAGCTGATACATCTTTAGCTTTTGACATTAGCAGTATTTGCCATACACCCCTTCAGTAAATCAATCTTACAAAAGAATGAGGTATTGGCAACCCTGGTGATTCAATGTTCCAACTGAGGAACTGGATACGAATTGGCTTTCATTACTGCATTTGTTTTTCTATAATTTACTCAGAATTTAATTGACTCATCCAGTTTGGGAATTACCTCCAACTGCTTTGACTAGGTTCAATCAGGTCCAAGACGTACAAATCAGACAACTCTGACCTGTACAGGAAATCTAGGTACAACCTTCATAAGACTATCGGAGGTGCCAAGAGGTAATATCAGAAAGCGACTCATTTTCCACTTGAGAACTCGACAGCCTTCTGGACCCAACATCGAGTTCAGTAATTTTAAGGCTTAAGGCACCTTCTCCCATGTCCTTAACCCAACCCACATGCACCAAGACTTAGATTAGATTACTTACAGTGTGGAAACAGGCCCTTCGGCCCAATAAGTCCACACCGACCCACCGAAGCGCACCCACCCAGACCCATTCCCCTACATTTACCCCTGCACCTAACACCACTGGCAATTTAGCATGGCCAATTCACCTAACCTGCACATTTTTTGGACTGTGGGAGGAAACCGGAGCACCCAGAGGAAACCCACGCAGACACGGGGAGAATGTGCAAACTCCACACAGACAGTTGCCTGAGGCGGGAATTGAACCCGGGTCTCTGGTGCTGTGAGGCAGCAGTGCTAACTACTGTGCTACCGTGCCGCCCCGTACCACACTTATTATCATGGTCTGCTATTACACACAACCCATTGTTAGTCACTAATTGTCCTCATTAGTCACTATTCATTCTCCCAGGCTGATTGTTATCCAATCCTTTGTTTGTCCAACTGTTCTTCTCTTTCCTTGGGCTTCTACTCCACATATGCTTTACTCCTAACTCCCTCCTCCCACCTTATCTTCTGCATTAATGCCAACTTTTTTTCTACCTACCATCAGTTCTGAGGAAGGGCCACTGGATCTAAAACATTAACTCTGATTTTGCTCAACAGATGTTGCCAGATGTGCTGAGCTTTTCCAGCAATTTCTGTTTTTGTGTCAGTGAAACAATGTCACCATATCTAACAGCCTCCAATGCATGTGTATCCAAGATCACCACCGCAGATGTTAGATCAGCCTTTTTTTTTAGATTAGATTAGATTAGATTACTTACAGTGTGGAAACAGGCCCTTCGGCCCAACAAGTCCACACCGCCCCGCCGAAGCATAACCCACCCATACCCCTACATCTACATTTACCCCTTACCTAACACTATGGGCAATTTAGCATGGCCAATTCACCTGGCCTGCACATCTTTGGACTGTGGGAGGAAACCGGAGCACCCGGAGGAAACCCACGCAGACACGGGGAGAACGTGCAAACTCCACACAGTCAGTCGCCTGAGGCTAACCACTGTGCCACCGTGCCGCCCTTCTTGAGAGTGAACCCATGGAAAGCAACTGGTCCAGATGGAGTCCCTGGCTGTGTGCTCAGATGCTGTGCCAACCAGCTGGTGGGAGTATTCATAGACATCTTTCTCATCTCCTTATTATGATCTGAAGTCCCCACCTACTTCAAGAAGAGTACCATCATCATGGTGCCAAAGAAAGATCATGCAGCTTGCCTCAATGACTGCAACCTGGTGGCTCTGATCTCCATAATTATGAAGTGCTTTGATAAGTTAATCATGGTTCACATCGACACCAGCCTACCAAATTGCCTTGATCCTTTGCACTTCACCTACCAGTGCAATAGGCCCACAGCAGACACCATCCCTGCAACATCTGGATAATAAGGATACCTATTGTCAAGCTTCTACTTATTAATTACAGTTCTGCCTTCAACACCATATTTCCAAATAATCTCATCTCTAAACTTCAAGATCTAGGTCTCGGCTACCCAATTGTCTTGATCCTTTGTACTTCCCTCATTATCTGGACGTTCCAATTTCCTGATCCACACACCACAATCAGTAAGAATTGATAGCAATACATTTTCCACCATAGTCCTCAACACTAATCCCCTGCAAGGCTGTGTACTCATCCCCTACTATAATCTTTGTACACTCATACCTGTGTGGCCAAATTCTGCCCCAACACCATTTACAAGTTTGCTTATGACACCATCGTTGTAGGTTGGATCTCAAACGCTGATGAGACAGAATACAAGAAAGAGACAGCATGGTGTAAAGATGAAAATGTCTCCATCAAGATCAGCAAAGTAAAGGAGGTGGTTATTGATTTCAGGAAGCAAAGTGGAGGGCATGCCTGTGTCCACATCAATGGTGCTGAGGTGGTAATGGTTGAGAATGTCAAGTTTTCCTGGGATTTCCTGATCACCAACAATCTGTCCTGATCTACCCACATCAATGTGACAGTCAGGAAAATATAACAATGTCTCAACTTTTTCAGAGGCTAAGGAAATTTGGCATGTCCACCAGATGTCTGACCAATTTTTATAGATGTACAATAGAAAGCATTGGATCTGG
Source organism: Chiloscyllium punctatum (assembly GCF_047496795.1). Lineage (NCBI taxonomy): Eukaryota > Metazoa > Chordata > Chondrichthyes > Orectolobiformes > Hemiscylliidae > Chiloscyllium > Chiloscyllium punctatum. The sequence continues at coordinate 17,863,967 of NC_092776.1, read as the reverse complement.
ATGCATCACAATGTGGTTTGGCAACTGCTCTTCCCAAGACTGCAAGAAACTACAGAGAATTGTGAATACAACATAGTCCATCACACAAACCAGCCTTCCACCCATTGACTCCACCAATACTTCCCAATGGTTGGGAAAGCAACCAATAGAATCAAAGACCCCTCCCACCATGGTTTTACTCTCTCCCACCCTCTTCCATTGTGCAGAAGATATAGAATTTTGAATATGCAGACAAACAGATTCAAGAACAGTTTATTCCCCATAGTTATCAGATTTTTGAACAGACTTCTCAAATGTTAATTCTGATCTCTCTCTCTGTACCTTCTCTGCTGGTGTAACATTGTATTCTGCACTCTGTTCTGCTACCTTGATGCACTTTATATGGTATTGCTTGCCTATATAGCACGCAAAATCACACTTTTCACTGTATCTCAGTATGTGACAGCAATAAATCAATCACTCAATCAATTTAAGAGCATGTCTAGCATGTCATTGTGTTTAGGAAGAAATAGCAGTAATTCTGAGGATTGCAAGATTTACAAATTATAACAAAGGAGAACCAAGAAACTGAGAATAGAACATGAATGCAAAGTAGCAAAAAAAAAACAGACTGTTCAAATATTTCTATAAATAAGCAAACAGTAAATGTTTGTCTAAAACAAATGTGGACCTCTTTTTTGCTGGTTGATATTTGGCTGCATTGAAGCCTTGCACAGGAAACTAACGGGTAAAATGGAGATCCAAGATGGCGGCAGTCTGAGTGATCTGCTATGCTGGGCTCTGTGCCATACCCCCAGGCAAGGTGGACCATTACCCCCCACCCTCCCTCTTCAACTGCCCCCAGGAGAAAAAAAGTATTAATTTAAATTTACTGAGCATTTGGAGCAGCTGCTGAAATCATCTGGGATAGCTTTAGGGCCAGAATGAAGTCCGGGGAGTACAGCATACAGGGCACTCCCCTACTGCATGGCGGGCGGGCGGGCTGGCGGGATGCCTGCAGCCAATACTCAAACTCCCGGGGTAGGCTCTTTGGATCCAGCAGGACAGTAGCACTTACTCTCAAGAGTTTACCAAACTCCAAGAGTGGATTCAAGCAGCAGTTGAGCTACTACCTGCCATGCTAAAAAAGCATGAGCAGAAAATCCAGCTGCTGGATCGAAGATTGGACGCAGTGGAGGAAAGGACCGCGGCATCAGAGACCATAGCGGAGGTCTCAGGAGGAAGGGTGCGGACACTGGAAGACCAGGTTCGGGTCCTTCAGGAACAAGTCGATGACCTGGAAAACAAGAATAAAAAGAAAAATTTATGGATTGTGGGTCTCCCGGAACATGAGGAAGGTGAAGTCCTTGTTAGCTTTTTGCAGGGGTGGCTCCCAAGGTTCCTGCGTTGGAGTTGGAGTTGGAGTCGGGCCTGGTGATCATAGAGCGGGCCCATCAGATCGCAATGCGCAGGTGTGGACCAGGGACCCACGCCCCCACACGATCCTAGTGCAGCTCCTGTATTATAGAGAAAAACAATTAGTGGAACCAGCAAGAAGATTGGGAAGGAATTCACAAACTTTATTGTATAAAGGTTCAAAGATAATGTTTTTTCAGGACTTTTCAGGAGCCCTAATTAAGAAGAGGACAGTTGATGATGTCAAGAACGAATTAACAGACCTGAACATTCAATACTCTTTGAGGTACACGGCCGTGATGCATTTTGCCCATGGGGGAATGGTATATAACTTTGACTCCGCAGAAAAGACAAAGGACTTTGTGAAGTCTTTGAATTGAAGGACCTGAGTCGGGGTGGGAGGGGAGGAGATATCATTGCGGACAATGGTTTGAAGTTTTTTTTTATTATTACCACTCTTTCTACTTCTATCTCCCCCTTTCCTTTTTTATATGTACAGTTTTGCTGTAAATTTTAAAATGGAATTATTTTTGATATCGGTCGGTTGGGTATTATCTAGGGCTCCCTTCTTCTTTTAACTTTGTATTGGGGGTGGCTATATCTGTGGTTAAGCTGAGTGGAGGGTGGGGATGGGCATGTATTGTTACCTTTCAGAATGTAAGTAACAGGTTTTTCCTCATTTGTGAATTGCCTGGGGCTAGGGCACAGTCTCAGCTAGAGGGAGTCAAGATAGTAGTAAGGATTGGGAGGAGTGCTCCCTATGGGAAAGGTGCAAGATTTCGAGCGAATTGGGGGTTATTTGGGTGTTTGCTTCATTTAAATGTAGTGTTTTTTTTTAGTTGTTGTTTTTATAGGAATAGTTTTTAGACCTCATAGAATTAATATCTTTGTAACTCGTCACACCTTAGATAAGTGCCCTCCTCTTGGGAAATCACAGACTGCCCTAGATAACCACAGCTAGTGATTCGTTCATTTGGTACACCTGGAATATAAAAAGGAGTCATTCTCCTATTAAAAGAAAGAAGGTCTCATCAAGCCTCAGGAAGGAAAGGGTGGACATTGCCCTGCTGCAGGAGGTGCATCTAACTGATAAGGAACATCTGAAACTGCAGCAGGGGGTTATGACAGGGTATTTTTCTCATTCTTCAGCTGTAAGAGTAGAGGAATGACTATACTGATAGGAAGGAACCTCCCTTTCTACATGGCACAGCAGATTAAGGATGCACATGGACAGTTTAGCATTCTTAAAGCCCTAATACACAGAGAAGAGTACAGCATTTTGATATATATTGTCCCCGTGTGCCCTCTCTTAAATTTCTAATTGATGCAATGGCAAAACTAATTAATCTTGCAGTTTGCCATATGATTATAGGAGGGGATTTTAATCGCCTAATAGATCCAGAGATTGACAGGGTGCCAAAAGGCCTGGCAGGTACGCCTGCACAGTCTAAACAGTTGGTGGACATGTGTGAGGAGTTGACACTAGTGGATGTGTGGAGGCACCTCCACTCTAATGGAAGAGACTTGACATTCTATTCCAATCCACACAAGTGCCATATGCGAACTGACATGTTTTTTATGCCGACTGATGGTCAGAATAGAACATTGGTATGCAAAATTGAGAATATAGCTGTCTTGGATCATGCACCAGTGTATTTAGATGTTAAAATCAAGGGTAATGGAATGGATGCACGTAACTGGCACATGGATCCATTTTTGTTGGGGGAAAGCAAATTTGTTGAATACATTACAAGAGAGTTCTGGGCCTTTTGGGATATCAATTCAGGTACGGCTAGTAATCCGACAATGCTTTGGGAGGCCACTAAGGCATATTTACGAGGTTTGATTATTTCATATTCAATGACTAGAAAGAGGCAGAGGGAGGAGCAGCATCGGATACTGGAGGCCCGGCTGAAGGTAGCTGAGAAAACATATTATAACAGGCTGTCATTGGTTAGGCTGCAGCAGCGCACAGCTCTCCGGGCTGCTCTCAACTCAATGCACACACAAGTAGCTAGAAAAGCGGCCTCCTTTGCCAAACAAAGACTGTTTGTATTTGGAGATAAGCCTGGTAGATATCTGGATTATTTGACTAGGAGGAGAAAAAGCTTCCCAATCTATTATGTCTGTTAGGGCGAAGGCTGGTACGATTACCCATGAGTTGAAGAAGATCAATGTTAGGTTGAGGGAATACTTTGCAGAGCTATTTCAGTCAGGTGGGGGGGTGGGGGGTCGCGGGTGGCAAACATGGTACAAATGGGAATACAGTTATTTTTTGAAAATCTGGACCTCCCCAATATAAGTACAGATCAGGCTTCCATTTTGAATGTGCCCAAAACAGTACAGAAGTGCAGGACAATAAGGCATCTCCAAGGTGGCAAAGCACCAGGGCCAGGTGAATTCCCAACTGAATTCTATAAGGAATTCATAAATATGTTAGTGGAACCACTTCTGGTTCTGGTACAACTATTCTTATATACAGGATTGTCTGCCACCTTCTCTTAGGGAGGCTAATATCTCTCTCATTTTAAAGAAAGGGAAGGACCCTGAAGAATGTACTTCATGTAGACCAATTTCACTGTTGAATGTAGATTTCAAAATTTTCTGCAAAATACTGGCTTTGAGGTTGGAGAAGGTCCTGCTTCGTATTATAAAAGAAGATCAGGCAGGTTTTGTTAAGGACTGTAGCTCCTCCAACAATATCAGGAGAGTACTGAACACAGTACAGGTATGCCAGCAAAGATTGATTCCAGGTTTGGTGGTCTCCCGAGACGCAGAAAAGATGTTTGATCGGATAGAATGGCCATATCTGTTTGACGTTCTAGAGCGCTTTGGTTTGGGAGGATCCTTTGCCAGATGGATAGCAGTACTGTATAAGGATCCTAAGGTGGCAGTCATTACAAACGGTATTAAGTCAGATAGCTTTAATATTGGAAGAGGTGGTTGATAGGGGTGTCCTTTACCACCGCTGTTATTTACCTTGGCAATTGAACCGTTAGCTGAAGCTATCAGGAGGAATCCTGAAATAGTAGCACCAATGGTGGGAATGGGGGAGCATAAGATCACCCTACATGCTGACGACGTCCTTTTATTTTTGGGCAATCCAGAGAAGTCTGTTCCTTGACTGATTCAAACAATTAGTTCATATGGTGGTTTCTCGGGTTACAGGATCAATTTTATAAAATCGGAAGCCATGCCGGTAGGGGGATTAGTGGAGGTGCCTGATCTAAAGGATGGAATGTAATTCCCGTTTAGATGGTCATCAAAAGGCTTTTTCTATTTGGGAACTTTTATTACCCCTTCCTTCCACCAGCTGTATAAAGCTAACTATGTACAATGACTAGAGAGGATTAAATAGGATTCGCAGCGATGGGAGGATTATCATTATCATGGTTGGACCGAATAGCGCTGACTAAAATGAATGTTCTTCCTTGACTGCTGTACCCCATGAGAATGCTCCTGTTGTTGTTACCTTGACAAGAGTTACGGAGGCGCAATGGTTGGCTAGGGTCCTGTATTTGGTGCCATAGGCGTCCTCTAATTAAATTTACTAAATTGCAGCTCCCAAAGGGTGGATCTTCCGGATTTGAAGAAATACCAAATAAGTTCTCTGTTAACATATGTTGGTGACTGGGTATGGGGGAGTTCGAAGTCAATTTGGCTTGATATTGAAGCCTTGCAATCGAGATGTATAATTTATTATTCATGGACGAGATGAAATCCGTGACCCAGCAATGTAAAAGTCCAATTATTTTAAATTCGGTAAAAGCCTGGAGGATAATGAGGGAAAACGAGGGTAATTGGTCTAAGACTTTGCTGTTTACCCTGTTGGTGGGAGTCCAAGGATTTAAACCTGAGGCAATGGACTCCGGCTTTAAGGTATGGGAATATTCTGTCTGGGAGACTTATTCGAAGGGAGGTCCTGATGTCATTTAGTCAGTTAAGTCAGAAATATGGATTGTCTAATAGGCACCTTTTCCGATATTTCCAGATAAGAGACTATATACAGAGGAAGGCCACGCTCCTGGTGCAATGCTGCAAATCAGACGTGGAGAAAAGAATACTTTGGGGTACAGGTGCTCTCTCACTCAGTACTTTATTTCATTTACAGAAAGGTCGCATAGAAGGTGGGGGAGATGGAAGGACTCTGTCAGACGTGGAATCGAGAGTTAGGAGAGGATATTTCATCAGAGGTATGGGAAGACATCTGGGGGAATGTAAGGGAAATCTCAGTATGTACAGAGTGCAGACCATGCAATTGAAGATTTTACACAGGGCTCATATGGTGCCAGAGAGGCTAGCTAAGTTCAAGAGAGGAGTGTCTGCAGGGTGTCCCAAATGTACAATTAGTATAGGCACTCTCCCATACTGCTATTGGTCATGTTGTAAGATCCAGAGATACTGGAGTGCTATAGTAAGGGAGCTGAATCCTGGGGATTGAAATTAACACTGATCCGGTATTGCTTCTTTTGGGGTTGCCAAATCTGTCCTCTCTGGGGGAACCACAGGAAGAGATTGTGTAACATTCTTATCCACTGTGCGAGGAAGAATATTCTAGTGAATTGGAGTCAGAAAAACCACCAGGTCTTATGGGGTGGCATAGGCTGGTGATAGAGCATCTCCCCCAAGACAACATCACAAATATGGTGCACCACAAAATGAAACAGTCTTACAAGACATGGCGGCCCTTTTAAAATTATATTGACGCTGACCTATCAGCGATATTACTTAGGGTCGTGGTATAGCCATGGGAATCAGTATGGGTGCCTGTGGGGCCCCGGGAGAAGGAGACTCGGAGAAAAAGAATACGGGTACTGTAGATGGTGCTCCCAGGGATGGGAGCCTCAGTGAAAGTGTGAAGAGTGAGATTGAATTAAGTAGTGAGATATTATTTAATTTGAATTATTCAAATTTATTTTAAGTTAGTATTTATTTAATATGTTTATAGTTTAGTTTAAGTTTAGCAGATATCTTTGTTCTGGTAGAATAGTAGATCATTTATTAACAATGGTACTGTGTTATGGCTTTTTTGTATTGCCTTTTTTTCTGTTTTAATGGTATTACTCTTTTTTTTGTATATAAATGTTTTGTAAAAGATTTAAAAAGGTTTTTAATAAAAATATTTTTAAAAAAAGGAGTAAAGTTTTAGTTCGTGAATTATAAGTTAACATTTCATATTTTGTTTCCGTATGACTAGAATGGATTTATTTGTAATACAGGGCAATTTCTTGTTAAATACAGAAACTTGGTCACTAGTTTCTGTTAACTTGAGTTCATCAGGCAGGTGATTTAGAGAATTTGACTAATTAAAGTGTTAATTTCTGTGATGATCCCAAGAACAGTGGAAAGCGATTTTCAGAACACATTCTCAAATGGATTGTGACATTGGAGTTCACTTACCATGATGATGTTTAAACCAATAGTTCACAAAGATTCTATATTGATTATTACAAAGTCAAAGTGGTGACAAGCAAGGATCCTGTTGGAAGGTTGGAAGATTGTATTGAATGAATTGGAATTGCTTGACTCAACATTAAAATCGACTTGGCTAAAATAATATTGGCAATCTCCATTGACTCAAAGTAACAGAGATATTAACTTTTCTAACATTACTTGAACTGTTTGCTCAGCTGCAAAAAGCCAACTTGGTTATAAATCTGACCAGATCTGTGGAAGACACAGTTTATGTGGATCACACTCCTTTGATTTCTTTAGAAATATTTTAGGATATAAAATTCTGATTATATCAGAGGACCTTAATTCTCCAACCACATAATTTAACAATTATTCATGTCTGGAAAATGTTGTGGAGGGCATTTCTTAGGGAGCAATATGAAGAACAGAAAATGCTGTGAAGCCATGGGCTTGTGTAAAATATGGTTGCAGCACTAGTCATTTTATTTTTTAATGTAAATGTGTACTACTATTAGTGTGACCACTGTAAAGGTTTGAGTTAGCTTTTGATGAGCAATGAAAATGTCTGAAAGCTACATTTTTATTCTTCTAAGGAGACAGGTGTGGTGTTAGCTGACATAATTCTCCAGAGGCTGGTATTCCAGTACCAAATCACCCTTTATTTACACAGGAACAACCCTTGACTACAGTACTGCCTCATATCACAGTTTCTGAAATCTCCAACACTTAACCCCATTTCAGATGTCAGCCAGGGCTCCCAGATTGAACCAAATTCCCAGCCCAATCAGGGAACTCATATTTTATGACATCAACTTGGCTGACCGCATTACATTCATTACATTAGTTTGTTTCAAATAAATGTGATTTATGAAGATTAATATCATGGATATTAGACATTAGATTTTGAACTGGTGACATATGAATTTCTTCTCTGTATACACGAGGTGGATTTCATAATTAACTTTCTAGAGCCTGGACATTTAAACCAGTATGCATTAGAGAGCTATTCTTAGAGTGATAATAGGATCTTTTTTGTGTTATGAGAGTTTTATAATCAAAAAGAGTAAACATTGAAAAAACATTGACTTGGTATCAGTTAGAAAGCTTTTTGTTTCAGTTCTCAGGTGATCTAGCTGACCTTAACATTAAGTGTATGACCTAGCAGTTTCTCCTGGAGATAAGCGTTAGTTAAGAAAAGCTAAGAAATAGAATACCTCAGTATAAGATATTTATTTTGAATATTCCAGACCAGGAGTGTTTAGAGGGAACTATAGACCAGTGAGCCTGACCTCAATGGTGGGAAAGTTGTTGGAGGGAATCCTGAGGGATAGGATGTACATGTATTTGGAAAGGCAAGGACTGATTTGGGATAGTCAACATGGCTTTGTGCATGGGAAATCATGTCTCACAAACTTGATTGAGTTTTTTGAAGAAGTAACAAACAAAATTGATGACGGCAGAGCAGTAGATGTGATCAACATGGACTTTAGTAACGCGTTCAAGACGGTTCCCCATGGGAGACTGGTTAGCTCTCATGGAATACAGGCAGAATTAGCCATTTGGATACAGAAATGGTGGTGGTGGAGGGTTGTTTTTCAGACTGGAGGCCTGTGACCAGTGGAGTGCCACAAGGATTGGTGCTGGGTCCTCTATTTTTTGTCATTTACATAAATGATTTGGATACGAGCATAAGAGGTACAGTTAGTAAGTTTGCAGATGACACCAAAATTGGATGTGTAATGGACAGCGAAGAGGGTTACCTCAGATTACAACAGGATCTGGACCAGATGGGCCAATGGGCTAAGAAGTGGCAGATGGAGTTTAATTCAGATAAATGCGAGGTGCTGCATTTTAGGAAAGCAAATCTCAGCAGGACTCATACACTCAATGGTAAGGTCCCAGGGAGTGTTGCTGAACAAAGAGACCTTGGAGTGCAGGTTCATAGCTCCTTGAAAGTGGAGTTGCAGGTAGATTTGATCGTGAAGAAGGTGTTTGGTATGCTTTCTTTTATAGGTCAGAGTATTGAGTACAGGAGTTGGGGGGTCATGTTGTGGCTGTACAGGACATTGGTTAGGTCACTGTTGGAATATTGCGTGCAATTCTGGTCTCCTTCCTATCGGAAAGATGTTGTGAAACTTGAAAGGGTTCAGAAAGGATTTACAAGGATGTTGCCAGGGTTGCAGGATTTGAGCTATAGGGAGAGGCTAAACAGGCTGGGGCTGTTTTCCCTGGAGCGTTGGAGGCTGAGGGGTGACCTTATAGAGGTTTACAAAATTATGAGGGGCATGGATAGGATAAATAGACAAAGTATTTTCCCTGTGGTCAGGGAGTCCAGAACTAGAGGGCATAGGTTTAGGGTGAGAGGGGAAAGATATAAAAGAGACCTAAGGGGCAACGTTTTCATACAGGGGGTGGTCCGGGTATGGAATGAGCTGCCAGAGGAACTGGAGGAGGCTGGTACAATTACAACATTTAAAAAGCTTCTGGATGGGTATATGAAAAGGAAGGGTTTGGAGGGATATGGGCCAGGTGCTGGCAGGTGGGACTAGATTGGGTTGGAATAGCCGGTCAGCATTGACAAGTTGGACCAAAGGGTTTGTTTCCATGCTGTACATCTCTATGACTCTATAATCTCAGTCAAGGAAAATGCTGCAAAATACTTAAAAACATGAAATTGAAGAAGCAGTTGACTCTAACCTACAGGCATGATAGGAACGAGAGCTCACTCATTTTTTTGAGTATAGTGAAGTAATGGTGTTGGACAGATAGCATTTTGTTTTACGTGTATGTTGAAATCTTTCAAATTCTGTTGTACCTAAATACCTTGATTTATTCTATTTTATCTTCACTTTTTTCACATAAATGAACTTCTGTTTCATTCTTAAAACTAAATCTACTGCTAAGATCTCTCGTGTTTCACTGAAAGGAAAAGAAAATCAACAAAATATGATCCATCAAGCCAGATTTCAGTTGGGATTTAACTTGTGGAGTAATAACATCAGCTGGGATCAGAAGAATATATGTATGAGTTTTCATCTGTTGTGCAAAAGTCCATTTTCATTTTTGTTTTAGTCTTTAAATGTGGAAGACCAACAAATTTATTTACAGAGCAGTATGAAACAAATGAGGTAAAATCAACTTATGAATTTAGTTACATGTTACAACACAGGGTACATCCCTCTGTTAATTTAAAGCTGACACACAAAGATGCTCATCTCATGCTGTAATCTGTTCAATTTCGGGAAGCAAAGAGCTATCCCAGATTTCACTATTTAATGTAAAAATTAACAATTTTATTCTTTAAGTCCAACAGAGAACATTAAAACCAAAACTATTTACAACTCGTTTCTCTTAAACTTACCTTTTATCTCCCACTCTACAATAGTGGTCTGATAAATGCCCTCTTAAATTTATGGAAAAATCAATTTCAAACCTAGTTATAATTTTCAGATGTTGAAGTTTCTCTGTAGATTTCTCTAGGTTGGTTTCAGTCTTCTGCTGCACACATTTCTTATGGACAGGTCCCTTTCAGAGAGCTATTCCGCTGGCAGTCTTTATTTGTAGGTGTTCTTTGCTGTTCTCCCATAACTGTTCAGTTCTATACCCCAAAACGTTGGATCATTTCATTGGTCTGATGTCATCAAAACATTAAATTCAAATTCTATTGGATCTTGGTCTTGGGGCATAATTTAAACTGATTGGCTGAATTTGAATTTGTTTTTGTACCGTGGCAACACAATACAAGCTATCTCTCTCTCTCTCTTAAAGGTACAGTACACATCTAGACCTTCATAACATACATCAACCTTTTCTTCAGCAGCTCCTAGACTTTATTAATGTAAAGATATGATTACTCAAATATTTAAGTGCATCCCTCACTTCTTTTCTGAATTTATTCTGAGTTACTGCATAAATGCTAGTATTTGTACAGGAGCTCAAAAGCTGAAGCATTGATCCAGCTTGTTGGGCCTTAAATAAAGGATCATTAAAACTCGTGTGATAAAATGTACTTGTGATTCGCACATATAAGAAATAAACAACGTAAGTTGTCCATAACAGTATAAAGCTGCCGGAGATGCTAAAAAGTAAAATGATTGATTTTTTACGATTTGCTATCTCGGGATCATTGTACCTCTCACCATGGTGGCTGCTTCGGAGGCTCCTGCGAGCTTTGCTTGCCACTAAAATATTCTTCACAGTCAGAATATTGAACAATAGAATTAACCCAAATGGGAGCAATGGGGTCAAAATACGATGGAGCCAAGCGAATACTGCCCACATTTCTGAGTTAGAAAATGTTTGTGTCAGGATACAATCCCACTGTACATTATTAATTACATGTCGCGGTCCAACTGCAAAGTACCATGGAATACATTTTAAACAGAATATTACACAAATAACTGTGATAACAATAGCTGCTGTCTCACTAGTACAATATTTTCTTTTCATCTTCTGGCAACAAATGGCAATGAAGCGATCAAAGGTAAAAGCCACTGTTAGCCAAACCGAACAATCTTGACTTGATGCATAAAGAACAACAATAAGGCGACACATTGGTGTTGTGTCAAAGAAAGAACTTTGGAAATAAAAGTAGACAATCTTGTATAATATTACATCTGTGATAATGACCATCAGATCTCCTACTGCCATTGACACCAGGTAATAAGTGATGCACTTGGATAGGCCACATTTTCCACGGGACAGGATTACAATTGCCAACAAGTTAACTGCAAAATAAGAAACAAAAATACATAAATTATTGACCAAATCCACTGTAAAAGCAGGAGTTTTGATGAAGCTGACTTCGATTTCCTCTAGATTGTAATATAGAATGGACAAATCAGAGGAAGCAATTGTGCTGTCCATATGGTAATAGAGCAATTGATCTGAAAAAGAATTATGACTGGAGGATCAAAGTTATTGAGACCTGAAAAGGTCATAGTATAATGTATGGCACAGAAATGAACTATTTTATTTATTAACTCTATACAAGCTTTCAGTGGTGCAATTCAATCAGTACTATTCCACCCACTTTGTCAACATAGCCCTGCAAGTTTCCATTTCCTTCAAGTACCCATGCCATTTTGTTTTGAAACTGTCTTATCATCTCCACATCCACAGATGTGATGCATCCAAAGATCAAGGATCATTTTGGAACTCCAGACTAAAGGTGATGGAGACCAGAAAGGCGTTGTGGAGTTAAATTGCAGGAGAGGCATCAGGAGAGTCAGAGTCAAAGGTAAGGGGTGTTTTTCAGCATTCCAATGCTGAGTCTAATGGCAAATGCCCTGCCAAACTGTAAGAGGCTCCTGGGACACCATGACCAAATACAAGAAGGTGTACTGCGAAGCCTTCTAAAAGCACAAAAATCCCCATTTAGTTTCTGAGCCATGAATAAATGGTACAGTCCAGGATGTTGTGTGTCAATTGGTTAATTAATAGTCTTGTTCATACAGAATGGTGAAAGTTGGGAATCCTGTGTAGGCACTTTCTGTATTAACGCCCCTTCCCTTCCTCTAACTTTACCGGTGTAGGTTTTGTCTTACTATAATGGAATATAAGGAAATAGCAAATGTGTTGGACAGATGTTTTGTGCCAGACTTCACTCTAGAATACTTTTTTTTAAAATTCTCAAAGATACTCGAAAATTATTAAGTGAATGACAGGGAGAAACTTAAAATAATCACTATCACTCAGAAAATGTGCTGAAAAATTATTAGCCATAAAGTTTAAAATAAACCACAGGATCAGGTTACCTGTGACCTTTGGTCGCAGGTTTACCGGGATATTGCCTGGATTGGAGTGCATTAACAATAAGGAGAGGCTGGTCAAACTTAAGATTGTTTTTGCAAGAGCATCAGTGACTGAGGTGAGGGCAACCTGGTGGAAGTATGTCAAATTCTAAGGGACATGAAAATGTTGGATGGTCCAAGTGGAAATGTCAAATACTAGGGACAGTGGTTTAAGGTGAGAGGAGAAATGTTTAAGGGAGATGTGTGAGGAAAACCTTTTACACTGAGGCTTGTAGGTGCCTAGAATGCACTGCCAGGGGAGGTGGTATAAGTAGATAGGTGAGCAAAGTTTGAAGAGATATTTAGACAGATACATAAACAAGCAGGGAATAGAGGGATATGGCCCATGTGTAGGCAGATGGACTTAGTTTAGAATGGCATCATGGTCAGTACAGACATGGAAGGCCAAAGGGCCTGTTGCTGTGCTCTATTGTTCTATGTTCTATCGGTTAGTTATCCTCACATCTGTCATATGGAAGTTAGTGGAATTTATTATTAACTTGGTAATAGTAGGGCACTTGGAAAGTCATAAAGTTATCATGCAGTCAAAATAGCTTTATGGAAGTGAAATAATAATAACTTTCCTGAGATATGTCATACAATCATAGAGATGTATAGCAGGGAAACAGACCCTTCAGTCCAACTCGTCCATACTGAACAGATATCTTAAATTAATCTAGTCCCATTTGCCGGTATTTGGCCTGTATCCTTCTAACCCCTTCCTATTCATGTATCCTTCCAGATGCCTTTTAAATGTTGTAATTGTACCAGCCTTCACCACTTTCTCTGGCAACTTGTTCCATTCTCGCACGATCTTCTGCATGAAAATGTTACCCCTCAGGTCCCTTTTATATCTTTACCCTCTCATTTTAAACCAAGCCTCTAGTTTTGGACACTCCTACCCTGGGACCTTGACTGTTCAACCTATCCAAGCCTCTCGTGATTTTATAAACTTCTATAAGGTCACCCCTCAGCCTCTGACACTCCAGGGAAAACAGACCCAGCCTATTCAGCCTGTCTCGATAGCTCAAACCCTGCAACTCTGGCAACATCCTTGTAAATCTTTTCTGAACCCATTCAAGTTTCACAACATCTTTCATATACTAGGGAGATCAGAATTGCATGCAATATGCCAAAAGTGGCCTAACCAATGTTCTGTACAGCTGCAACATGACCTCCCAGCTCCTATACTCAATGCACTGGCCAATAAAGGCAACTGTACCAAACCATATACTAATCTGGAGGGACAATTCCGAAATTAATATTTTCCATGTGTCTGCTTCTAAGGGACCAACATTTACTCTAACTACTCCTGCTTTTCAGATACCTACTAAAATGGACAATTAAGACCCAAACTTTACTTCCTACCAATTTAGGTTACTCCTCAGTTTTCCAATGTCCTGACAAGTTAGTTTCAACCTAGCCCGACAGCACAAGAAAATCTCCCTGTGGGAGCACCAGCCCCAGATCTTTTAAGGTACAAAACATTCACCTTGTACAGATCCCACCTGTCCTAGAACTGGTCCCAATTCTTCAAATATCTGAAGTCTTCCTTCCCATACATTCCTCCATCGCGGTGTTGAATAAATTTGTCATCCTGTTCTAATGCACACTATCACATGGAAAAGGGATGAACCATGAGATTCCTGCTCTTGAGGTCCCGCTCTTTATTTCCTAACTCACTGAGCCCTGCCTCCAGGGCATCATACATCTTTCTGTTTCCATCATTGGTACCAAAGTGGTCCGTTATTTCCCATCCCCTAGAAGGATGTCCTTCAGCTGCTCTGTGCAATCATGAACCTGGCACCAGGAAGGCAACACGCCATCATGTGGTTGAGGCCGAACCAGTATTTTTTTGAAGATTTAACATAATTTTCTTGCTTCAGTACTCCACTGCTCCTGTTAATAACTTGAGAGATATCGAATGCTCTCTTTAACAGTTTTGTCAAATTGCGCTGCTACATTCAAAGATTTGAGAAAATGCACTCCACTTAAAATAAGTTTATATTGCCTTTCTTATTTTTCTTACAAAATATATCGGTGCACACTTAGATCATAGAACTATACAGCACAGGAACAGGCTCTTTGGCCCACAATAGCGTGCTGAACATGACGACAAATTATACTAATCCCTTCTGCTTGCCCTTGGTCCATAGCCCTCAATTCCTTGCAAATTCATAGGCTTATCTAAAAGTCCCCTAAATGTTCCTGTCTTATGTGCCTCTACCACCTCTAGCAGTGCGTTTCAGACTCCTACCACTCTCTGTGTAAAAATACCTGTCCCTCATATCTCCAATGAACTTTTCTTCTCTCACCTTAAATGAATGCTCCCTAGTATCAGACATTTCAAGTCTGGAAAAAGGATTCTGACTGTCAACCTTATCCATGCATCTCAAAAGTTTATAGCCTTCTATCAAGTCTCCCCTCAGTCTCCGCTGCTCCAGAGAAAACAAACCGAGTTTTTCTAGTCTCTCCTTGTAGCTCATATTCTCTAATCCTGGCAATATCCTGGTAAACCTCTTCTGCACCCTCTCCAAAGCCTCCATATCCTTCCTGTAATGTGCCAACTGTAACTGAATGCAATAATCTAAGTGTGGCCTAACCAAACTCTTATAAATCTGCAACATGACATCCTGACTCTTGTAGTCAATGCCCTCACTGAAAAAGAAAAGCATGCCATATGGCTTCTTTGAGGCCCAATCTACTTGCTTTGTCACTTTCCGGGAACTATGGACTTGACCCCCACGACCCTGTGTCTCTATATTAAACTGTGTATCTGCCATTTTGCTGGACTATGTCTGCATGATGGCTATTTGTTTTCCTCTTTCTTGTTGATAACATTTTAGAGTTTCACATCTAAGATGTTTCTTTTATGTCTCTTTATCGCCATCTTATGAAAATCCATATCTACCATGTCTCCTGTTGCATTCTTATTGTGTACCTCATAATTTCTTCAAGACATTATATTACATTTGTGTCCTTTATACTTGATGAAGCAATACATTTCAAAATGTTTAATAATCTATAGACAAAATATTACTTGAGTTTTGACAACATAAATAGTAAAATCTGATGAAAGAAAGAGTGGAAGTATTTCAATCCAGGGGCTTGGGCACAGTCAGTCAGCCCTGAGGCAGACAGGGTCAGGCTCCTCTCCCATAGGGGGTCAGGAGCCAAATCTTGGACAACCCATCACCTGTCTGCCCTATTAGTGCTGTTGTGGGCTGTGCTCACTGAGAATGGGACAAAGGGAGGGATCAAATTAGATGAAATTTGGTGACACTGATATTAGTGTTGGTGAAGGTCAGGCCGGGGGAAAAATAGTGAGGTGCCCTGATTGAAAGAATGTGCAGTGCAGAGACCATGCAGGGTTCATGGTGTAGGGGATTCAGGTGGATGAGAGAGAAAGAGTGAAGATGTTGCTGCCAACAGTGAGAGTGGTAAAGTTTGAGCCTTGGTGGGGGGTGTGTACAATAGCAGAGATAGACAGGGTGTGAGGTAGCAGAGAGAAGATGGTGGCACTTACATTGGCATTGCACAGATGAACATTGACCTTCATTCTGCACTGATGGATATTCCTCCAGACAACTGAGACTGCACTGACCTGGGTAGTAAGCTTGGAGCAGGTTGGCAGGATCTAATGTTGTGACCTCCTCTGCTGGTACTGGGGGATAAGGACAGCCTCCTTTGCACCACACCATCTAACAGGACCTCCAGATCCTTGTCTACAAAGTGTCCAATTTCCCCTTGTCTGGCATTCTTGGGCAAATGTCACCACCACGCTGGGCAGCTCCACATTGACAGTGTCTGTCCAGGTGTCAAAGATAATGCTCATGCCAGGGACTCTGGAATAGCTCAGCCTAGGGGTATGGGTGGGTTACGCTTCGGCGGGGCGGTGTGGAGTTGTTGGGCCGAAGGGCCTGTTTCTACACTGTAAGTAATCTAATCGCATCTAATCTATCTTGGCACACCTTGAGTGTGAGAATTAGACTAGCATTGGATGAGATAGTGCAAGAAAAGCTGATAAGCGCCACAGTGAGATACTCGTCATGAAGCTGAACAAAAATGTCACTTAGCCAAAAGAAGATTCAGCCTGATAAGCGAATCACTCCTTACATTTTTGGTTGTTCTCTATTTTTCTCTTTAACAATTGAACTTGATTTTTGTTTCATCTCCTGCTGCATTTTAGAATCATAACAACAGTGTTAATTCTACAAAGTTCATAAATCCAATTCAACTATGATACTGATCTAAAGGGTTTCATCAAAATGTGCAGTATTTCTGCATCAGAACTATGTACATTTCATCAAGATAGCACACACACAACAGCAGTACTCTAATCACATGTTCACATCACATTAGTGTTCTAATGACTTGCCTGGAATACCAAAAGCAGAAAGAACAGGATAGTAAATGAGGTCCAAAGGATGAATGAGTTCTTGGCGATGCATCTTGGGTGAACAATAATTATAGCTCCACCTGACTGGACATAATACTCAGAAATTTAACAGCTCTATTTATATTCAGTTGAAACCTCCAGTGAGATCATTAGGCTGCCACATCATTTAACTTAGTTACAGATAATTGAACAAATTAAAAACAGGTTTTGTTTGAGTTAAATGAAATGGATATTTTAAAACCTTAATTTCAAACCATCCAAGTTACTAAATGTTGTTCCCAATGTGTTTTCTTTAGTAAAAGAATAAAGAAATGTAATACTTTTAGACAACCTGGTTTAATATTCAGTTCTTTTTTGACATGTAAATGTAAGAGTGGAATATTCCACATTCAAGTCCCTAGTTTTAGCTGAAATCCAATCCTGATTTAGACATATGAAACGTTACTTTCAATATTCATTTGTTTCAAAAACAGGACCTTTTCAGAATCAGATTTTTGTAGATTCAGCTCTCATTCTGATGTTTGTAAAGTGGCATTGCACTGAGGGAACACTGTGCTTTCAAAAGAGCAGTACCAAGTGGGCCTTTCACTGTTGGTGGGTCAATACTGAGTGAGCACTGCACTGTTGGAGTGCTGCAGAAGCACAAAGAGGGAGAGGCATTTTCAGATCATCAGTATTAAGGGAATGCTGCACTCGTAAAGTGCTACACATTCAATGTGTCAGTACAGAGGGTGTGCTATACTACAGGAATATCTGCTCTGTCGAAGTAATGAGGGAGTTCTGCACTGTTGAAGGATGAGCACCAAGCGTGTGCTGCACTTTTAGAGGGACAGGTACACAGGCATTGCTGCACTGTTGGATAGTCTGTTTTGTGATGGGGGTGATTGTTGGTGCTGGAGGAGTAATAGACCGTTTGGGGGCCAGTACCTGGAAATTTTATGTTGAGGCAGCATCAAATTCTCAGAAGAGCAATAGTGAGGGAGAGCCCCACTTCAAGAGGAGCAGCACTCAATGAGAAAAAGTAAAGGTCATCTCGGTGGAGAGAGATGACTGGTAGAGATTTAACCTACGGGTCACCACACCTTTACTGAGGGGAGAGTCCTTCATGGTAACTCAAGCCAGTGCAGGAAGTGAACCCATAATGTGCCATCACATTGCATTGCAAACTGGCTAGCTAACTGACCCCCACTACTGAAAATAAGGAATTGTTGTCCTGAACAGAGCATTACTGAGGAAGGATTGTGTAATGCAAAGGTAAGCACAGAGATGGTGCTGCATTGTTGGATGGTTAGTGTTGAGGAAGGGCTACACTATTGGAATGTCATGACTGTAAGGACCATGTCATTTTATTTTTATGTTCTTTATTAAAATTGTGAACTTAAATCAAAAGAACTTTTAAAATCATTGCTTTCAAAAGATGTTTTGAAAACTAACCTGATATCTATGGTAAGCATGACGAATAGCTGTTTGAAAAAGCAGGAATAGGAGAGGTTACAGGTGAATAGGAGCTGTGGGATTCTGTACAGATGCAGCTGGGTGGCAACAAAAATGTTGATTGGTCTGTGGACTAGTGACCTGTTGTCCATAATATTAACCTTTTGCCTGTTTGAATGATTGGTTGTCAGGTAACTGAACAGCTTGAAGTTTGAAACAAGTTACAGAGAAGTGTTTTAGTAGAGTCATTGAGATGTACAGCATGGAAACAGATCCTTCGGTCTAACTTGTCCATGCTGACCAGATATCCCAACACAATCTAGTCCCACCTGCCAGCACCCGGCCCATATCCCTCCAAACCCTTCCTATTCATATACCCATCCAGATACCTTTTAAATGTTGCAATTGTACCAGTCTCCACCACATCCTCTAGCAGCTCATTCCATACAGGTACCACCCTCTGTGTGAAAACGTTGCTCCTTAGGTCTCTTTTATATCTTTCCCCTCTCACCCTAAACCTATGTCCTCCAGTTCTGGAACCCCAACCCCAGGGAAAAGACTTTGTCCATTTATCCTATCTATGCCCCTCATAATTTTGTAACCTCTACAAGGTCACCCCTCAGCCTCCAACGCTCCAGGGAAAACAGCCCCAGCCTGTTCAGCCTCTCCCTATAGATCAAATCCTCCAATGCTGGCAACATCCTTGTAAATCTTTTCTGAACCCTTTCAAGTTTCACAACATCTTTCCGATAGGAAGGAGACCAGAATTGCACGCAATATTCCAACAGTGACCTAACCAATGTCCTGTATAGCCACAACATGACCCCCCAACTCCTGTACTCAATACTCTGACCAATAAAGGAAAGCATACCAAACACCTTCTTCACTATCCTATCTACCTGCAACTCCACTTTCAAGGAGCTATGAACCTGCACTCTAAGGTCTCTTTGTTCAGCAACACTCCTTGGGACCTTACCATTAAGTGTATGAGTCCTGCTAAGATTTGCTTTCCTAAAATGCAGCACCTCGCATCTATCTGAATTAAACTCCATCTGCCACTTCTCAGCCCATTGGCCCATCTGGTCCAGATCCTGTTGTAATCTGAGGTAACCCTCTTTGCTGTCCACTACACCTCCAATTTTGGTGTCATCTGCAAACTTACTAACTGTACCTCTTATGCTCGTATCCAAATCATTTATGTAAATGACAAAAAGTAGAGGACCCAGCACCGATCCTTGTGGCACTCCACTGGTCACAGGCCTCCAGTCTGAAAAACAACCCTCCACCACCACCCTCCGTCTTCTACCTTTGAGCCAGTTCTGTATCCAAATGGCTAGTTCTCCCTGTATTCTGTGAGATCTAACATTGCTAATCAGTCTCCCATAGGGAACCTTGTCGAATGCCTCACTGAAGTCCATATAGATCACATCTACCACTCTGCCCTCATCAATTTTCTTTGTTACTTCTTCAAAAAACTCAATCAAGTTTGTGAGACATGATTTCCCATGCACATAGCCATGTTGATGATCCCTAATCAGTCCTTGCCTTTCCAAATACATGTACATCCTGTCCCTCAGGATTCCCTCCAATAACTTGCCCACCACTGAGGTCAGGCTCACCGGTCTATAGTTCCCTGGCTTGTCTTTACCACCCTTCTTAAACAGTGGCACCACGGTTGCCAACCTCCAGTCTTCCGGCTCCTCACCTGTGACTATCAATGATACCAATATCTCAGCAAGAGGCCCAGCAATCACTACTCTAGCTTCCCACAGAGTTCTCGGGTACACCTCATCAGGTCCTGGGGATTTATCCACTTTTAACCGTTTCAAGACATCCAGCACTTCCTCCTCTGTAATCTGAACATTTTGCAAGATGTCACTATTTCCCTACAGTCTATATCTTCCATATCCTTTTCCACAGTAAATACTGATGCAAAATATTCATTTAGTATCTCCCCCATTTTCTGTGGCTCCACACAAAGGCTGCCTTGCTGATCTTTGAGGGGCCCTATTCTCTCCCTAGTTATCCTTTTGTCCTTAATATATTTGCAAAAACCCTTTGGATTCTCCTTAATTCAATTTGCCAAAGCTATCTCATGTCCCCGTTTTGCCCTCCTGATTTCCCTCTTAAGTATACTCATATTTCCTTTATACCCTTCTAAGGATTCACTCGATCTATCCTGTCTATACCTGACATATGCTTCCTTCTTTTTCTTAATGAAACCCTCAATTTCTTTAGTCATCCAGTATTCCCTATACCTACCAGCCTTCCCTTTCACCCTGACAGGAATATACTTTCTCTGTATTCTCGTTATCTCATTTCTGAAGGCTTCCCATTTTCCAGCCGTCCCTTTACCTGCGAACATCTGCCTCTAATCAGCTTTTGAAAGTTCTTGCCTAATACCGTCAAAATTGGCCTTTCTCCAATTTAGAACTTCACCTTTTAGATCTGGTCTATCCTTTTCCATCACTATTTTAAAACAAATAGAATTATGATCACTGGCCCCATAGTGCTCCCCCGCTGACACCTCAGTCACCTGCCCAGCCTTATTTCCCAAGAGTAGGTCAAGTTTTGCACCTTCTCTAGTAGGTAGATCCACACACTGAATCAGAAAATTGTCTTGTACGCACTTAAGAAATTCCTCTCCACCTAAACCTTTAACACTATGGCAGTTCCAGTCAATATTTGGAAAGTTAAAATCCCCTCCCATAACCACCCTATTATTCTTACAGATAACTGAGATCTCCTTACAACTTTGTTTCTCAATTTCCCTCTGGCTATTAGGAGGTCTATAATACAATCCCAATAAGGTGATCATCCCTTTCTTATTTCTCAGTTACATCCATATAACTTCCTGAGATGTATTTCCGGGAATATCCACCCTCAGCACAGCTGTAATGCTATCCCTTATCAAAAATGCCACGCCCCCTCCTCTCTTGCCTCCCTTTCTGTCCTTCCTGTAGCATTTGTATCCTGGAACATTAAGCTGCCAGTCCTGTCCATCCCTGAGCCATGCTCTGTAATTGCTATGATATCCCAGTCCCATGTTCCTAACCATGCCCTGAGTTCATCTGCCTTCCCTGTTAGGCCCCTTGCATTGAAATAAATGCAGTTTAATTGATTAGTCCTACCTTGTCCCTGCCTGCCCTGACTGTTAATCTCCAAGTTGTGCCTCTTGAAAACCAGTGGAAGCATACGAAAAAGGAAAGCTCGGAAGAAACTTTCAGATCAACGAGAATTACCTCAACTGAACATGGGGAAAAATCTACTGAACTGTCTTTCCAGGTTCTCCCCTGTCCCTGTGATTCTTCCCTGTCTTCCCTGTCTATCTGTATATGTGTAAGGAGATGTTTATAGAGGAATTTGAGATTTAATTAGTAGTGTCATACGTTAACAGTATACAACTGTTCATCTGCAGCTCAGTCTAATTACTTGTAGTAAGTTGTGACCCTTGTTAAATATGGAAACCTGGTCCATGCATTCTATCAACCTGGGTCTGAAAATCAGGTCATCATTGAATACAGATATTTTCTGTGCATGTTTAGACTTCAATGGGGAATGGAAGGACTACCAACATTCAGAACATTGTTCATAATTACAAGTTCCTACTTCCAAGAGACTGAGAAAGAAAACTAGAAGAAAAGCATACTGTATAAATTGCAGGCGTGTTTAAAACAAGGAATTGATGAAAAATTTTACTGCTAAAAACAGTCTCAATGAAGCCATCTTGTAATGCATTTTAAAATTGTTTTCAAAATGTTGAGATTTTATTGGGCATCATTTAAAAACAGATGACAGTAGCCAACCTGCTGCCAAACATTTAAAATGCTTTAAATTTTGACTTTATTTCCATTATGTCAGATCTGTGTGGGAAAAAGAAGTGCCTTGAAACAAATTTTCATGCAGCAAATGGTAACAAAGCATTTACTTTAAAATCTTTAGCTTTTCTGATGATTCTGCGAGTAACTGATTCCTAACCATGTTCCTAACCATGCCCTGAGTTCATCTGCCTTCCCTGTTAGGCCCCTTTCATTGAAATAAATGCAGTTTAATTGATTAGTCCTACCTTGCCCCTGCCTGCCCTGACTGTTAATCTGCAGGTTGTGCCTCTTGAAAACCAGTGGAAGCATACGATTTCCAGTGCACTACTCCAGTAAGGTGCCACAATACTGAGGGAGTGATGCACTGATACAGGAACAATAATGAGGGTTTCCCAAAGTTTCAGAGGGGAATCACTGAGAAGTGCAACACTGTCAGCAGTTTGGTAATCAGTTTATGCACTAATGCTTGATAATCTATACCTGGACCTGGGACAGGGGTGCACATTGGAGTTGAATAACTGAAACCTGGAGTTCTAGAGGAACAACTGTGCTCATGTTGAGGGTGGGGTCACTGCATGTGGGTCGGGGCAAGGGTTCAAAGTTTAGGGGTTAGGGGTCAGGAGCCAAATGTAGGGCCAGAGCCAGCATCAGCACCAGGGTTCATGATTTCTGTCCCTGGTGCTGCTTGTGGTGTGTGGGGTCTGCACTATTGAAGGACTAGTACTGAGTGCAACACTGCTGGGAGGTCAGCACTGAGGAAGTGCTGGGCTATCAGAAGCATAGTAATGATAGAGAGATCTACCACCTATGATTGAATTAATGTTGAATTATGTGCTCCATCTGAACAATCTCATATTTTTAATCTTAAATTTCTCGAAACAAAACTAAAGAATTGTGGTCAGTGTAGATGAATGTTTCTTTTCGACTGTGATGGGCATTCTTCAAAATGTCAAAGAGCCAATAATCATCCTGAACCTCCATTTCCACTATAAAACCCTTCTTCTGATGTTGGTTTACTTTTTCAAAAATGCTCCACTAAGTTGTCTATTCATTTCCTTTGTGACGCTATGTGCCTTTAAGGGGGATTTGTTCTGTGCTATTTCTCTTCCAGAGGTGTTGACAGTGGTGATGGAATGTCTGTTTCAGAACATTCAGAAGCAATGGATAAACAGCTTTGAGTGTTTTTTTTCAATTGGATGAGAAAAGCATGAGTGGGTGGAGTCAGGTTCACACAGACCCAGGCTTTTAGTTTTGTTTTTAGATGAGATTGAAGCTGCTAGATACAGCTCTCTCTGCTGCAGCTATAAGTTTGAGTACTTTTTCTGCTGCTAGATAGTTTATTTCAGTGTTCCTCTCTGCCAGGCTGGAGAGAACACATGAGAAAATCGTTTTTTTGCTGAATTTGCCATTACCATGGGTGATATATTGGAACAGTTCCAATATTATTGTATTAAGTATTTCAATGAAATTAAAATTATGCCAATTCTAGTTTTTGTTTGTATTTTAACTGTGATGTAAAAATAAAGTGTGTTTTCCTTAAAGCCCAGTAGTTTGACTCACATCTGGAACATAACACCTTGCCTTTAAATAAAATAAAAAATAAGGTCTAGGCTATCTCCATGATATTTTTTGACAGGGTTTGGTCTGGTCCATAGCACCTTGAGGTAACAGTATACCTACTTTTGATCTTGCAGGTTTTGGGACCACAGCAGCTTCATATAGGAAGGCGACGATTTGTAAGGAATTTTCTGTTGATCCATTGAGCTTGTTAAGAAGCAGCAGCTTAGATATGACACATTAAGTAATTATACAAAGAAATTATGCAAGCATGACAATTGAGGATGTTTCACTGATATAAGAACAGGTAGTTTGACACAATGCATCAGTCTGATTACAGCTGTGAAGGGAACATCCTATACTATCGCTGAAGTGTTAGGGAAACCTTGCCTCAGCCTTCCTTGACCACTTCAGGTCCATCTTCCATCTGAACAAGAAAGCTGCCTGGTGAGCACTGCCACTGCCACAGTCAGTCCTCTGCTGAGAGCACTTCCTGATAGACCCTGTTCTGAGGATTGTTAGTTTACCCCCTGTGTAAATAACCCATTTGAATCCTTCTAGCCAATGGACACGGCAAAACTAGTCACAATGTCAGGTTAACTGATGTTCCTTGCCCACAATCATCTGAAAGTTAGTTTTCAATCTCTTTTGGGAATAAACTTTCTATTTTCCTAAATATTGCTTTGATAATGAAATGACACATGGCTCTATTTAGCTCCTTGACATCATCTTATCGAACCAAGTGGCCTTGATGCTCATCATTGTAGCCTTCCTTTAGTCTTTATGATAAATGTTTAAGAAAACCAAGTAACTCTGTTTTGGCAGTAAAATGAAATCTTGCACTACACAGAAAATATTTGAAAAAGAATCAGTTTTAAAGAGACCCCAATTTTCATCACCACTCCTAAGTCACTAGCATCAATGACCATTTTAGTAATGTGATGATGCTGTGGCTTTAAGTGGTTATAATGTCTCACTTTATTTTGAAGAGAGGATTTAAGGCAGAGGTGAAGAACAGTATAGTGGTGCCACTACAGTAAACAGCTTGTGAGGCCTTGTTTTTTTTAAAATTTGGAACAATAGAAGCAGCCTGAATGGGTGTGGTCAAACTCCCTCAGACCAGGATATTTCGTTTATCTTTCAGCAGTTGCTGTTGGGGTTCTGAAGAAGTGCAAGTTATTTTTCCCCCTCTCAGTTCCAGCCAAAAGCTGGGGGTTCTCTGTTTTCTGAATTTGCCTTTTGCCAAGGGTGTGTCTATGGGATGTTACTATATCGAAATAGTTAATTAGTAATAGTTACTATTTCTATTATTCTGTTAAGTCTTCCAGTGGAGTTAAGTTATTCCAATTCTTTCTTTCTTGCTTTCTTGTATTATAACTGTAGTCTATGTGTCTTGCATTAATTCTGGTAGTTTGGCCAATCAAATTTCATCTGGAACGCAACACCTCACATTTACCTTTATAATAAGAAAACATTAGGGTCCAGACTATTTTCTGAATATTTATAGGGGCTTGGTCTGGTCAATTATAAATAGGTTTATTAAAATCAGAGATGGCCACCATAAATGACCATTTATTTGGATTGCCTTCAGCTTCTTGAAAGCTGATGGCACTCTGCTGACTATATCACCTTTGCTTGTTTTTCCAACAAATCCATTAACTGTGCAGCCATTGTGCTAAAGATAGCCACACATGTTTGACAAAATCCACACATTCCCAAACATCTCATGATTTCCGACTCAGTTTTATGAATAGGGAATTGACTCAGAGTCTTGGAGTGATTGAGATCTGCAGCACAGGAAAAGGCCCTTTTACCCATGGTGTCCGAGCTGGCCTAAAGCCTCAGCATTGCAAGTTGACATCTAAATACGTCTTCAATATTATGAGGGTTATTGCCTCTACCACTCTCACGGACAGTGAGTTCCAGGTTCCCACCATCTCTGGATGAAGTTTTTCCTCACATCTCCTCTAAACCTCTGTCCTTTACAGTAAATCTATATCCCCTGGTCATTGTTCCCTCCATCAAGGGGAATATGTTCTTCCTTTCAACCCTATCTATGCACCATATAGTTTTCTCTATCTCAGTCGTGTGCTCTCTCAATCTCCTCTGCTCTGAGGAAATCAACTCCAGTCTATCACTCTTCCAGCCCAGGTAACATCCTGATAAATCGCCTCTGCACCTTCTCTGCTGCAGTTACATTCCACTGACAATGTGGGTCCCAGAACTGCACACCGTACTCTAAATATGATCTAAGTAACTTTCAAGACAGTTCTTCCATTACTTTCCTGCACTTAAACTCGACTAATAATATGTATACCATATGCCTTCTTAACAACTTTATCCACCTGTCCTTATACCTTATGGGACCAGTGTTCGTGCATACGTAGTTCCCTCTGATCCTTGGTGCTTCCCAGGTTCTTACCATTCATCATGTATTCCCTTGCCTTGTTTGTTCTTCTCACATTTATCAGCTCACATTTATCCAGATTGAATTCCATTTGCCCATCTGACCAGCCCGTCAATATCTTCTTATACTCAAAGGCTTTCCTTCTCCTTATTTACTGCCCAGTATTTTTTATATCATCTGCAAACTTCCTGATCAAACCTCCCACATTCAAGTCCAAATCATTCCATAAACCACAAACAGAAAAGGTCCCAACACTGACCACTGTTGGACATAACTGTATGCAGACTTCCAGTTGGAAAAATACTCCTCAGCCATCGTCCTCCTGCTTGTTGCCACTTAGCCAATTGTAGGTCCAATTTGCCATATTTCCTTGCCACATGATCATGTTTCCTTTGCTATCAGTCATCTATGTGGGACCTTATCAAAAGCCTTTCTGAAGTCCAAGTCAAATGCATTACCCTCATCAACACATCTGGGGTCATCTCTTGAAAAATTCAAACACATTGGTCAGACATGACCTCCCCTTAACAAAAGCACTTTAACTGTTTTTGATTAGTCCCTGGCTCTCCAAAATGCAGATTAATTTGCATTTCTTCACCACTTTTAATGTTATTTTTGGCTATGCTTGCCACTGCCTTTGTTACACATTCAAATAAGTTATTCTCACTTTTGTGAACTCAATCGACAAGATATTGTATTGAGCTAGTTAACTATTTCCTTTAATGCATCTTCTAATTGTTTTACATGTTCTTCCCAGTTGTGAATGTATTTTATAATATTGTTTTACTACAGAGTTGGCACTTTAGCTGTGATATGACTCATGAATCTTTGGAAATTAACCGGAGAATTTTTAAACCCAAATGGCGTGATTTAACATTGATATAACACATTTGGTGTAGCAGATGCTGATACCTCTTTAACCTCTTTGATATTAATGGTATTTGCCAATACACCCCTTCAATAGATCAATCATAATGGAATGATGTACTGTCAATCTACTAACTGAGGGATTGGATTTGAATTGGATTTCATTTCTGCATTTACTTTTCTGTAATTTAGTCAGAATCTATTTGGCTTATCTAGTTTAAGAATTTTCTCCAAATGCTTTGACTAGGTTCAATCAGGTCTGAGGCATACTGTTATGGACCAGCCCAGACCTCTCAAAATATATTAAGAAGGAAGTCCAGACATGAACTTTTTCTTATTTTAAAGGTAAGTGTCAGGTGCTGTGTTCCAAATGCAATTCGATTGGTCAAACTACTCGACATTAAGCAAAACATAATTTATTCAAACACTGTAGTTGAAACACAACAAAAGAATGAAGAATTTGGAATAACAACTCTATTGGAAAACTTAACATAATAATAGACACAGTAACTATTACTAGTTAACTGTTCCAATAATAGTAACACCCCAGAAACACGCCATTGGCAAAAGGAAAATTCAGAAAATAGATTTTTTTTTAACATGCAATCCAGCAGCCTAGCAAGAGAACTTCCAACTTTTGGCTGTAATCAAGAGAAGGAAAATTGCTTCCACTTTTTCAAGACCCTAACAGCAATTACTGAAAGCTAAACTTAAAATCCCTGGTTCTGTGGTTGAGAGCTTTACCACACCGGCTGCTTCTACTGTTCTAATAAATCACACTAAAAAAATCACCAAAGGGTTCACAAGTTGTTTATCTTCTCATAGAATGCTCTGCACTTGTCCTCCAACCTCTCTCTAAAAGAAACCATTACAAAAGTCACCTGTTAATGCCACAGTATCATTACAGTTCAAACCAGGAACCCTGGAAATCCAGGTACAACCTTCATAAAGCCTTCAGAGATGCCAAGAGGCAATACCAAACTAAGCTTGAGACTGAGACCAACCACACAGACACCCATAATTTGAGGCAAGGCTTACACAACATAATGAGTTACAAAGCAAAGTCAAACTAAATTGCAGGCAACGGTCCTCCTTACCTACGATGGCTTTGAACAGAAGGTCAGCAAAAAACTATCAGCTATCTCGACAGTATCAGATCCGCCTATACTCATGCTGGTCACCACCACAGATGTTAGATTGTTAAAGCTGTCTGCAAATACCTCCACCAGCTGGTTTGTACAGGATCTAAGTGCACTACTGGGGACTCGATCTAGGCAAATCGCTTTCCGTGGGTTCACTCTCAAGAGTAGAGTAGAGAAGCTTTTATTTGTCATTTCTACCATATGCAACTGATACAGTAAAAACAAGACTGCGTTCCTTCAGTACCAAGGGTGCTACATTGACAGCACAAACTACACAATCATACATGGCATGAAGTGCATGAGAAGTGCAAAACACACAAGTTACAGTTAATAGAAGAATGATGAACGATAGACATTTTTCTAGACATTTTTCTAGCAGCAATTTGAAGTCATGCCAAGAATTCCAGATGGGAAAGAATCTGATCATACTGTGTTAAAAAGCCTGATGGCTTGGGGGAAGAAACTGTCTGGCAGTGAGAGACCTGAGTGAGGGATGTGTGAGGTCTTCCACAATGCTCTCAGCCTTTCAGATGCAGTGTGTGGTGTAAATGTCTGTAATGGAGGGAAGAGAGACCCCGATGATCTTCTCGATTGTCCTCACTATCCATTGTAGGGCTTTACGATCTGAGACAGTGCAATTCCTGAACCAGGCAGTGATGGAGTAGCTCAGGGTACTCTCAATGAACCCTCTGGAGAATGTGGAGACGATGGTGGGATGGGGGGGGGCGGGTGGGAAGTGAGCTTTCCTTAGCCTGTGCAGAAAGTAGAGATGCTGGTGGACTTTCTTGTCTATGGAGCTGGTGTTGAGGGTCCAGGTGAAATTCTTCGCCAGGTGGACACCAAGAAATTTGGTACTCTTCATGATCTCCACGGGACAACTGTCAATGTTGAGCAAAGAATGGTCGCTCCATGCCATCCTGAAGTCACCAACCATTCCTTTTGTTTTGTCTATGTTCAGAGACAGGATGTTGGCTCTGCATCAGTCCGTTAGCTGCTGCACCTCCTCTCAGATTGCTGACTCGCTGTTCCTGCTAATGAGAACCATTACAGTTGTATCATCAGAGTACTTGATGATGTGATTCGACCTGTGCACATGTCAGCAGGGAGGCCTCCGTGCTCAGTGTGATAGTGTTGGAGATGCTGTTCCCAATCTGGACTGACTGAGGTCTCCCAGTCAGGAAGTCCAGGATCAAAGGGAGGAATTTAGGCCCAACAGACTCAGCTTCCCAATCAGTGTTAAGGAATGATACTGTTAAATGCGGAACTAAAGTCTGACATAGGTGTCCTTTTTCTCCAGGTGGGTGAGGGCCAGGTGGATGGTGGTGGAAATGGCATCATCTGTTGAGCAGTTGGGTCAATACACGAACTGCAGGGTGTCCAGTGAACCCATAGAAAGTGATTTGCTTGGATGGAGTCCCTGGCCGTGCACTCAGATCCTGTGTGAACCAATGGGTGGGAGTATTTGCAGAGAGCTTTAACCTCTCCTTACTATGATCTGAAGTCTCCACCTGCTTCACGAAGACCACCATCATTCCGGTGCCAAAGAAAAATCATACAGCCTGCCTCAACGACTACCACCCGGTCGCTCTGACCTCTATAATTATAAAGTGCTTTGAGATGTTAGTCATGGCTCATGTTAACACCAGCTTACCAAGTTGCCTTGATTCTTTGCAATTAGTTTCACAGTGCAACAGGTCCACAGAAAACACCATCTCCCTCGCCCAACACTCCTCCCTGCAACATCTGGATAACAAGGATACCTACATCAGGCTCCTACTTACTGAATACAGTTCCACCTTCAGCACCATAATCCAAATAGACTCATCTCTAAACTCTAAGGTCTAGATTCCGGCTACCCCTCTGTAACTGGATCCTCAACTTCCTGACCCATAGACTGCTATCAGTAAAAATAGGTGACAAGATCTCCTCCATTGTGATCCTCAACACTGGTGCCCTGCAAGGCTATGTACTCAGCCCCTGCTACACTCTGTATACATTCATGACTGTGTGGCCAAATTTGCCCCAACTCCATTTACAAGTTTGCTGATGACTCCACTGTTGTAGGTCAGATCTCAAACAATGATGAGACAGAATACTGAAAAGAAATTGAGTGCTTAGCAGCATGGTGTAAACACAACAATTTCTCTATCAACATCTGCAAAACAAAGGAGCTGGTCATTGACTTCAGGAAGCAGAGTGGAGGATATGCCCCTGTCTACATCAATGGTGCTGAGATGGAGATGTTCGGGAATGTCAAGTTCCTGAGAGTTCCTGATCACCAACAATCTGCCCTGGTCTACCCATGTCAACGTGACAGTCAAGAAAGAACAACAATGTTTCTACTCCCTCAGGAGGCTAAGGAAATTTGGTATGTTCACAAGGATGCTGACCACTTTTTACAGACACACCATAGAAAGCATCCTATCTGAATGCAGCACAGCGCTGTTTGGCAACTGCTCTTCCCAAGACTGCAAGAAATTACAGAGAATTGTGAACACAGCCCAGTCCAGCACACAAACCAACCTTCCACCCATTGACTCCACCTATACTTTCCGCTGCCTCGGGAAGTCAACCAACAGAATAAAAGACCCCTCCCACCTCGGTCCCACTCTCTCCCACCATCATCCATCATGCAGAGAATATAAAAGTTTGAATATAAAGACAAATAGATTCAAGAACAGCTTCTTCCCCTAAGTGATCAGATTTTTGAATGGACCTCTCAAATGTTAATACTGATCCCCCTCTCTCTGCGCCTTCTCTGTGAGTGTAACACTATAGGTTCTGCTACCCTGATGCATTTTGAATGGTACAATCTGCCTGTATAGCACACAAACCTACACTTTTCTCTGTATTTCAGTACATGTGACAGCAATCAATCAACCAATCAATCAATCAATAGTCTAGCTTATCTAGCATGTCATTTTGTTTAGGAAGAAATAGCAGTAATTCTGAGGATTGGAAGGTTTATAAATTATAATAAAGGAGAACCAAGAAACTGATAAATGAGAATAGAACATAAATGCAATGTAGCAAAAAACATAAAAATAGACTGTTCAAATGTTTCTATAGATAAACAAAGCAAAGATTTTTGTTTAAAACAAATGTGGGACTATTACAGTCAGAGTCAGGAAAACATAAAATGGGGAATAGAGAAATGGCAAAGATTATTATTTTGTGTCTGTTTTCATTGAGAAGATACAAGGAATGTTCCAGAACATACGAACAAAAGAACATAAGAAATAGGAACAGGAATATCCCATCTGGCCCATCGAGCCTGCACTGCCATTCAATAAGCTCATGGCTGCTCTTTTCGTAGACTCAGCTCCACTTACCCACCTGCTCATCATAATCTTTAACTCCTTTACTGTTGAAAAATCTACCCATCTTTGCCATAAAAACATTCAGCAAGGTAGCCTCAACTGCTTCACTGGGCAGGGAATTCTACAGATTCATAACCCTTCCGGTGAAGAAGCTCCTCCTCAACTCAGTCTGAAATCTGATCTCCCTTGATTTGAGACCATGTGCCCTAGTTCTTGTTTCACCCATAAATGGGAAAAAAAACTCCCTGCTTCTATCTTATCTATTCCCTTCATAATTTTATATGTTTCTACAAGATATCCCCTCATTCTTCTAAATACCAATGAGTATAGTCTCTTTCTACTCAATCTCTCCTCATAAGGCAACCCTCTCAATTCCAGAATCAGCCTAGTGAACCTCCTCCAATGCCAGTACATTATTTCTCAAATAAGGAGACCAAAACTGTACATAGTACTTAAGGTATGACCTCACCAGCACCCTATACAGCTGCAGAATAACCTCCCTAATTTTAAACACTATCCCTCTAGCAATAAAGGGCAATATTCCATTTGCCTTCTTAATTACTTGCTGCATCTGCAAACCAACCTTTTGTGACCTATGTCCCTCTGCACAGCAGGATGCTGCAATCTTTCACCATTTAAATAATAGTCCATTGTGCTGTTATTTCTACCAAAACAGATGACCTCACATTAACCAACTTCATACTCCATCTGCCAGACCTTGGCTGCTCACTTGACCTATCTATATCTCTCTGCATACTTTCAGTGTCTCCTGCACAATTTGCTCTATCATTCATTTTAGTGTCATCTGCGAACGTTGACACACTGCAGTTAGTCTAAATCATTTATGGAAATTGCAAACAATTGCAGTCCCAAAACTGATTCCTAAGGCACACCACTAACCACCGATCACCAACCAGACAAACACCTCTTTATCCCCATTCTTTGCTTTCTGTTAGTTAACCAGTCTTCTATCAATGCTAATACATTATATGTAATGCCATGCACTGTTATCTTATGCAGTAGTCTTTTGTGCAGCAACTTGTCAAATGGCTTCTAGAAGTCCAGATACACCACATCCACCGGTTTCCCATTGTCCACTGTGCTCGTAATGTCCTCAAAGAATTCCAGCAAATTGATTAAACATGACCTGCCTTTCATGAACCCATGCTGTGTCTGCCCAATGGGACAATTTCTAACTAGATGTCTCGCAATTTCTTTCTTGATTGTAAATTCAAGGACTAGAGATTCAAGTGGCTTGAGAGAATAAAGAAATAAGTAATAGTAGTAAGAAGATTGTACAATAGAAATTAATGGGGCTGTAAGTTGACGATCCCTAGGACTTAATGTCAGCATTCCACAGTGATGAAGGCGGTGGCAATAATGATGGTCAATGCAGTGGTGATTATCCTCCAAACTTTTATAAATTCTGGAATAAATCCTGATGATTGAAAGGTAGAAAATGTCACATCACTATTTCATAAGGGAGTGAGAGAGAAAGAAGAGAACCACTGGCCCATTACCTTACATCAATAATATGGAAAATGCCAAATCTTATTACAGGTAATTTAATAAATAGTCACTTGGATAATAATGATCTGACTGGACATGGTAGACATGGATCTGTGAATGAAAAATCATTATTAACAACTTGCTAAAGGTTTTTGAAGATGTTACTAATAAAATTAATAAAGGAGAGCCAATGGACAGAGCATACTTAGATTTTCAGAAGGCATTTGATAATGTCCTTCATGAAAGGTTAGAAAGATTAAAGTGCATTGGATAAAAGGTAAAGTTCTGGCTTGGATTAGTGATTTGCTCATAGACAGTAAACAACGAGTAGGAATAAATTGGTCATTCTCACATTATCAGGCTGTGACTAGTGGGGTACTGTAAGGACCAGTACTTGGCCACCAGCTGTTTACAATGTGTATCAATGATTTGGAATTGTGGAGATCAAATATAATATTCCCAGTTTGAGGACGATACAAAGCTAAGTGGACGTATGTGTCATGAGGAAGACATAAAGTGGCTTTAGGAAGATTTGGACAGGCTTACTGAATGGGGAAGAATTTGGCAGACTGAATATAATTTGGAAAAAGGTTAGGTTATCCATGAACTTTGAAACTCCGTTCTACCATGGCTAGAATCATTCTATTCACCATGCAACAATAAATCGTAGAAAGCTACAAGCTTCCATCAGCACAATAGAGAGCAATGGGTACCGCAGGGCTGGATTGCATCATCACTCTGAACCATGTTACTTTAATTTAATAAGTTTCCTTTTTTAAAGTAAGTTTAATTTAACTACTTTTTAATGTTTTTGTTAAAATCCCTCACCAGTTGCTTTTTAACCATTTGTTATCTTAAAAGAATACAAAGCTACAAGCAACCTGACACATCTTGACATTTAAAGAAGTTGGGAAATATGAATCAGAAAATCATAGAAAATACAGCACAGCAACAGGGTCACTCAACCCTTTGAGACTAAAGCAGGTGCAATAATCAGTCCACTAATCCCTCTAGGAGAGCTGAGCAAAGAGCTCAGTTTTCTGTTCACTTTGTATCTACACAAATAACAAGGTGGGATGTGGATTGGTTTTATAAATAACTCTAATCCCACTGGTGTGTTCCCTGGAGAAGTTCCTTCTGTGTGAAAAAGGTTGTTCTCAGTGCATTAGTGACATCATTACATCTCAGAAAATGCACCGACAGGAGGTGATTCACCAATTGGACATTATCTTCTATCCGATTCTGGCAGCTATTGGTGTCCCTGGTAAGTCACTTCACAGATACTGTACGTATAATGTGCAATCTGTGTAAAAGTCAATACCTGATCTATCTGCACATGATTATGGGTGAACAGGATTTAGCGCAAAAAAGGGCAACAGAGTTTGAATTATCTCAAGTTTGAGGAGGGCAGAATGTGGGAGGTCAGGACAGTGGAACGGTTGAGTCGAGAGTACAAAAGCCTGGAACCTTTGTTTAAGAAACAGATAATCTCAAGCAGGAGCAGCATCGGGCAATGTTATCCATATGAAAGTAGCTAATGGTAGTTGTCATATGGCCAACATTTACCTTAGGGTCAAATATGATGCCAAGATTACAAACATCTAAATCCGTTATAGACAAGTGACAGAGGGAGAAGAATAGTATTGATGACTAAGGAGTATAAATGCTAATAGGGTCTGAAGACAATTATTAGTTGGACAAAAAAATTCTTCTCACTCAGTACAAGCTGTCACACAGTCGCTTTGATAAGTTAGCAACAGCAAAGGAGGTAAGAGAAGTAGTTGTAGAGTTGGGTACAGTGATGATACTATGGCTTCAAGAAGTGTTTTTTTTATGAAGAGATGTTGAGACAGAGATATCAAGTGGTCTGTTCCGAGTGAATAAAGTAAACAGCTTGTGAGGACTTGTGTTTGTTTTAAAGTTGGAACGGCATGAAGGGATGGGGTCAAGCTCCCACAGAACCAGGATTTCAGTTTAGCTCTCAGTAGCTGTTGGGGTTTGGAAATTGCTATTTATCTCTTCCTGCTACAGCAAAATTATTGACTTCTCTCAGAAATTTCTCTTGATGATCTTTCTTCTGGACTAGATAAACATGGCATATGAGCCAATCTATTTAACTGAATTTGTCTTTGCCAAGGATGTAGAATAGAATCCTTGCACTGTGGAAACAAGCCATTTGGCCCAACAAGTTCACACCGACCTTCCAAAGACTATCCCACCTAGATCCATTCCCCTATCCTAATACTGTACAATTCCTCTGATCACTGTACCTACTCTACACATCCCCAAACACTATGGGCAATTTAGCTTGGCCAGTTCATCTAACCTGTACATCCTTAGATTATGGAAAGAAACAAACAGTCACTGAGGCTGAAATCTAACCTGGATCCCTGGTATTGTGAGGCAGCAGTGCTAACCACTGAGCCACCATGCCATCCATGTACTTATGGAATGTTACTATAATAGACAGTTGCTGTTTATAAGTTAAATAATCTTTTATTCTGTTAAATTTTCCAATAGAGTAATGTTATTCCAATTCTTTTCTTTGTATTTTAACAATAGTGTAAGGATAAAGTGTATTTTGCTTCAAGCCTGGTAGTTTGACAATTGAATTGCATCAGGGACACATCTTTAAAAATAAGAAAAAGTTGGGTTCGAGGCTACTTTCTTAACATATATTGAGGAGGTTTGATCTGGTCCATAATAGTACAATCAAGTGTCATCAGCAAACATACAAAAAATGACATATTTTTGGATGATTTTGCTGGTGAACAGCATGTTGGTAAGAAATAGGACAGAACCAAGGGTAGATCATTGAGGAACGTCTGAAGTACCAGTGTGGGAGCAGAGAGATACCATTGCAAGTGATTCTCTGGCTATGACTAGATCGGTAAGAATGGAATTAGGTGAGTTCAGTGCCATCAGATAGACAACAATGAAGAGGAATTAGAGGAGGATGGTTCAGACAAATACATCAGAGGTTTTAAACACATTGAGAGGATGGATGTTCAGCCCATTGCGTATTTGTTGTGATTTGATGAGAACTGATTTGTAAGTGATGTGACAGAAATTTGATTGGAGGGATTTGATTATGAGAACTGGGAAACTGGAGCTTTGAGAAGTAAAGTTGACTCTTCGTGGGGTAGGTCATGGAGGGCTTAAAATTTAGCTTTATAAGAAGAGGAGTAATGATGGTTGATTTGGTTGTGCCAGGACAGAAACATTAATAGTATTAACTTAAGTTCTTGTCACGAAAGAATTGTTCAAAGTTGTGATCCAACGTAAGATATTCCAAACACGATTCAGTCTGGTTGGAAATGAATTTGGATACATGTCTTGAAAGTGGTCAAAGTTCAGCTTCTCAGATTTTCAAGGCAGTTAAATTACTGAGATGTGGAATACTTCAACCAAAAGGAGGGTGGAGAAACTTGCAAATTGATACAGTTTTAGGCTATCTTCCTTCAGAATCCCTAGGTTTGTGAAACAGAAAAACAAGTCCAAGTCATTCTTCAGCCAGTGTTCCCACTGTAATTCCAAAGCCAAGCTTTACAGCAAATAAAACAATAACGCTGATCTACTTTCTCTCGAAAAGGATTACTTGGTTGTTTTTCCAACTATCACTAATCAGCAAGTAGATCATAGGTCACATGCTTGATAAATTTATTAGAGATGCTTTGAAGATTTATTTGCAGCATAGATGAAGGTAGTTGGATGCTAACTGGCAAGGGGCAGTATGCCAGGGATAAGATGCTAATTGAAGGGGGGGGGGGGGGAATAGGTTGTGGGTTAGTAGGATGCCAACTGGATAGGATCCCAGGGTGCCACCAAGTAGGGTGCCAGATGGGTAGTAGATGCCAGGTAAGTAGGGGCTGGGTTCGTTCCAGTCCAGCAAGGTGGGGAGTTGGGTTGAGTCCAGCAGTGTTAATGGTGGTGTGGGTTCAAGTTTGTCAGCAGAAAGGTAAAATTGAGTCAGGTTCATTGGAGGGATTGGACTTTGTTTCCCAAGTGTAAAGGAAAGAGTGGCTGAGTGTGTGTGAGATAAGTATGGGGACAGTTTAATAGTTACTTAGGAGTTAGAATATGTACTTATTAGTCTAACTTTTCCTGAGCAACTGTTATATTTAATTTCAGCAAAACCCTCAGAAGTTTCAGAAATACCCTGCAGAAAATTCAATTTCCTAGGTATTTCCTTCAGAGTGTGATATGAGCGGGGATTACACAGGGTTCCCCTGCACAACTCCTAACTACAATGGAATAACAACAGTATAGTCATCAGAAAATCAGGGCCAATATTCCCTATTTTGATCCTCTGAAAGAAAAAATCCTCCTCATCTCCATTCTAAATGAAAGACCTCTTCATTTTAAAATCTGTCCCCTCGTTCTGTCACAAAAGGAAACATCATCTCAGCATGAACGCTGTCAAGTCCTTTCAGGATGTTATATGTTTCAATAAAATCACCTCTTATTTTTCTAAACTATGCAGGCGCAAACTACCCTACCTATCCTCAATATAATGCTGCCATTCCAGTTATTAGAACTTTCTCTGAATGGCTTCTAAAGAACTACAGAACAACCTCAATTATCCGAACATCGATTATCTGAGTTTTGGATTATCCAAACGAGATCTCAAGGTCCTGATGCTTGGGTAAACTGTGTTATTCGAACATTCGATTATTTGAACTCAATTATCTGAACAAAATACTCCCCCCTCCCTCGTGTCGTTTGTATAAATGAGGTTGCGTTGTGGTATTCTCCATTTTAAAAATGTGCTCTTTTTCTATTGTTCATGTCAAAGTAAACTCGTTCATATTTTCCTTCATTACATTGCTCCTGTCAAGTTGTCCCCACACTTAACCTTTTACATGTATATCCCTTTGCAGACCATATGCCTTCTTCACAAATTACTTTCCTATCTATCTTTGTGGCAACAGCAAATTTAGCAACCAGCTTGTTCTTTCATAATATTTATCTCATTTGTAAACAGTTAAGGCCCCAGCACTGATCTCTGTGCCACACCACTTACTAAACAAACATGCCAGAGAACTAATTTGTGAAAAAAAAGTGCAGCAAAGAAGTGAGAAAAGGAAATAGTGTTAGTTGGAGATTCGCCATGTAAACCTTTCACCAGGAACTCGGAGCTTTTGACAGCAGCCATTAGCCAAGAACCAGGCACCAAGGCCCTGCCTTTGACCAGGTCAAAGAGAGGGCATGGTCACAAAAAGAGTGGGAGGTGGGGAAAGAGAGAATGACATGACAATAGTTTAAGCAGAAGATGGCTGAGAAATGAATGAAGGAGAAAGACACTGCAAGAGGGCTTGGGACGAAGAAGACTGCAATGGGCTATGAGGAGGAGGCTGCAAAGGAGAGGGAGAGTTCAAGGGGGTGAGAAAGGGTTTGTATGGGGATGGACTGGGAGGATGCAAAGGAAAAAGAACATTTTTATCATTTACTCAGGATGCTGAGCTAACTGGTACATGGAAACTTGAAATCATTGAGGTAGTGAATGACTTGCAATGAAGGTTGAATCTCTAACTTAAGGCTAAACGGGTTTGGAACCTACAATATGGAGTAAGATTTAGTGGATGCTATTGTAACAAGCATTATGTCAATTGTCAAATTTTAATCTGAGATTAAGATCTGAAATGCAGCAAAAACATCAGTAATTTCTTTGTTAAAAAGTTTCAGATTTTGTATATGTGATGGAAATGGGGGGCTCAGTGGTTAGCACTGCAGCCTCACAGCACCAGGGACCTGGGTTCGATTCCAGCGTCGGGGCAACTGTTTGTGTGGAATTTGTACATTCTCCCTATGTCCGTGTAGGTTTCCTCTGGGTGCTCTGGTCTCCTCCCACAATCTAAAGATGTGCAGGTTAGGTGAATTGGCCATCCTAAATTGCCCAGAGTGTTCAGGGTTGTGTAGGTTAGGTGCATTGGTCAGCGGTAGGTGAATGGGTCTGCGTGGGTTATTGTTCAGAGGGTTGGCGTAGCCTGTTTCCACACTGTAGAGATTCTATGAAACACCTTAGCTGTGTCCTCATCAGTCTGTAGAAAGTGAATTTATGGTTAATATTCTAGAGTGTAGACCAATGGCAAAAGTATTTGGAAAAATAACAGATTATTAACTAATGCCTGTTGTTATGTGCCAACTTAAACGTTGCACTTTCAGTAAGGTTTTCCTTGTATGTTGGGGCTTTGGGTTTACTGAGTACTGTATCACCTAATAGATTGATTACTGAGAATGATAAAAGATCCCTGTAACACAAAAAAAGTAACCCTGTGAGGATACTATGGCTTCAAGAGGTTTATTTTGTCCTTTTTTTATGAAGAGAGGTTGAGACAGAGGTGAAGAGCGTTCTGCTTTAAGTCAATAAAGTAAACAGCTTGCGAGGCCTTAGTTTTTTTTTAACGTTGGAATAACACAAGCAGCTTGAATTAGTGAGGTCCAACTCCGGGATTTTTAGTTTAACTTTCAGTGGTTGTTGGGGTTGTGAAAGCTGCTACATCACTCTCTCTAATTAAAACCAAAAGAACTGCGGAGGCTGTAAATCAGAAACAGAAATTACTGGTAAAGCTCAGCATGTCTGACAACATCTGTCAACCATTCTGAGGAAGAGTCACCAAACATGAAATGTGAACTCTCACATCTCTCTCTCTCTCTTTGCCACAACTAAAAGCTTGGGTTCTCTTCCTGTTAGTGGAATTGCATGTGAGACAGTCTATTTTACTGATTTTGCCTTTGCCAAGGATTTACTTATGGGATGTTACTATATTGGAAGTTAATGACTAGTTTATGTTTTAAGTTCTTCAATAGAGTTTAAGTTAAGCCAATTCTTTTATCTTATTTTCATTTTGTCTGTATTTTAATTAAAGTGTATGAATAAAGTGTGTTCTGCTTCAAGCCTGGTAGTTTGACTAATTAAATTGCACCAGAACATGGCACCTAGCACTTGCCTTTAAAATAAGAAAAGGTTAGGGTCTAGGCTA
The DNA here is from genome assembly GCF_047496795.1 of Chiloscyllium punctatum. Lineage (NCBI taxonomy): Eukaryota > Metazoa > Chordata > Chondrichthyes > Orectolobiformes > Hemiscylliidae > Chiloscyllium > Chiloscyllium punctatum. The sequence goes on along the minus strand of NC_092776.1, from coordinate 17,823,926 downwards.
TCTGCTTGACATATTTTGGTCTGGTCCATAACACCCCCAAAAGACCGCATTTGGAATATTCTGAGCAATTTTGGGCCACATATCTAAGGAAGGATGTGATGGTGTTGGGGGGGGTCCAGAGGAGGTTTACAAAAATGATCCTGGTGATGAAGGGCTTGTCCTATGAGGAGTGGTTGAGGACTCTGGGAATGGAAGAGACTAGGATCCAGGGGCACAGCCTCAGAGAGAAAGGATGACCCTTCAGAACTGAGATGAGGAGGAATTTCTTCAGCCAGAGGGTGGTGAATCTGTGGAAGGCACTGCCACAGAAGGCTGTGGAGGCCAAGTCATTCAGTGTATTTAAGATGGAGATAAATAGGTTCTTGATTATTGAGGGGATCAAAGGCTATGGGGATATGGCAGGAGAATGGGGTTAAGAAATGTATCAACCATGATCGAATGATGGAGCTGATTCTGCTCCTATATCTTATGATCTTTATGTCTAAGATATAATGTCCAAATCAACCTGGTTCCTGATGTTTCACCTTGTACCATGCTACTGACGTAAGAAGTTCAAGTCATTTACGGAATATAGCAGATTAGTTGTGGCTGACAGGACATCGAAAGAACATCACAGAACCCTGGAACAAATCTGTCAATCTGCTGTTTTTGCTTTGATCTTGGGTATCAATTTCTATACCTTTTCTTTCCAGTTAACTTGGTAGCAATGGTGATCCTGTCTCATGGGAAATGTGGCCTCTCTCAATGCGTTACCCGGTACCTGGTGGCAATGGCAATGGCTGATCTACTGGTGGTGATGTTTGATGTGATATTATACAGGATCAGTTATATTTATTTCCGAGGTTCTTTTCTGGACATTACTCCTGTGTGTCGTATCATCATCGTGCTGCTTAATGCGACTACAGACTCTTCTGTCTGGTTAACAGTCACTTTCACCTTCGATCGATTTGTGGCTCTTTGTTGTCAAAAGCTGAAGACAAAATATTGTACTAAGGACATGGCAGCTGTGATTATAGTCACTGTGTGTGTGCTGAGCTTGTTAAAATGCATCCCCTGGTATTTTGTTTTTGGACCTCAGTTTATAATCAACTCAGTACCTTGGGATTGCATTGTAAAACAAATTTATTTTTCCTCTCCTGGGTGGGCAATATTTGCCTGGCTCCATCGTATTTTCACCCCATTGCTTCCATTTGCTTTGATTCTGTTCCTCAATGTTCTGACCATCAGACACATCTTAAGGACAAGCAAAGTTCGGAAGAGATTACGGCATAATGGCTTTGGGGAGAAAGATAATGATCCTGAGATGAAGAACAGAAGGAAATCCATCATTTTACTCTTTGCTATATCAGGAAGTTTTATACTATTGTGGATGGCAGGTATTCTCTACTTCCTTTGGTTGAGAATCAAAGGTACGTATTATTACAAAGGTCCTTATGACCCAGTGTTTATTTTACAGCAGACTGCCCGTATGCTGCAGCTCCTGAGTTGCTGCACAAACACATGTATTTACACTGTGACCCAGGCAAAATTCAGGGAGGAACTGAAAAACGCAATAATATACTTGTTTACTCAAATCAGGAAATAAAACGTTAAAATAATTTTTTGACTTCCCAGATTTACAATTCAGATTTTCTCAGTTGGCTCAGTCACAATTTACAATTGTGCCTTTACAAAGAAAATTGCAGTATATTTCCAACTGTTTTAAACTGAACAATGTCAAAAGATAGGAAAGATATTTTGGTCTCTTTAGTCATTGAGGGAATTAAAGGATTTTGGGAGTGAGCAATGGAGCTGAAATCCAAGATCAGCAATGATGGTAGTGAAATGGCAGACTTGGAAATATATCACTGTTCCTGCAATATCACTAGGACAATATCCCAGAATTCCCTCCCTAATGGTATTGTTGGTCTACCTAAAGCACATGGACTGCAGCAGTTCAATAAGGCAGCTCAACACCAGCTTCTCAAGGGTAACTAGGTATGGGCAATAAATGCTGACCCAGTCTGTGATAGCAACGTTCCATGAGTGAGTCAAACGGGCCAAATAGTTTATTCCTGCCCCTATTTCACATGTTCTTGTAAAAAGAGTTTATAAACAGCATTTAAAAATCCCAAATTTAAATCAATATATTTGGCACTGATTAGGAAAAAAAGAAAAAAAAATCAGACAAAATAAATAAGGATTCCCAAGTGATTAGTCCTCAACAACTGACATTTAGATATGAAACAATTAAGGATTTTAGACAAGCCAAGTAATATAATCAATTCAAACAGAAAAGGAAACAATGTTGGACATGGTCAAGGGATTGTTCCCTGACACACTTTATTGTGAACTAATTTTAAAGTCTTTTAAAACTCATTTTGGGATATGAATGAGCAAATGCAAGATTTACTGCCAATCCCCCAGCATCCCTGAGACTAGGAGCTGGGCTTCTTCTACTATTCAAAACAATTGAGGAACTGTTCGGTAATTTCAGAGGACAGTTAATAGTCAACCACATTTCAGTGGATCTAAAGTTTCAAATTAGGCCTGACTGGGAAAGGCTTCAGGATTTCAGTTGTAAAGAGGGCATAAGGAGATAGTAGGAGAATGTGTTCCCCCAACTCTGTTTGGCTGCACAGCTGCTTGGAGAGTCCATACACAATCACACAAGGATACATTAAGTTCCGGTTCTGGAGCCTGCTCCCATGCACAGACTGGCAATCCATGCAGTGGCAAGAAAAATTAGAGGGAATGTACACAATAGATAGGTTCTTAGGTTACTTCGGTGGGCAAAATTTTGGCAAATGGAGATCATGGGGAAAATATGAGGTTATCCACTTTGGCTGGAAGAATTAAGAGTAGCATATTATTTTTGAGTGACTAACTGATCCGGAAGTGACTGTCACCCTGAGTGAGTCAGTGACCAAGTAAAAGTCCACTCCATTAGCTACACTTGCCACTTGCTCCACAGCCATTTGAAGCACATGTTCCTGTTTCTCCTCCCCCTCCCCAGGAATGGCCCCTCAGCCTGGTAATAACCACTGCAGATTTATAACTCTAAAGGAACACACAAACCAAACATCCAGTGCATCGGAAGAAGCTCCAACATCATTTGTCCTTTTTACCCACTATCAATAACCATTGCAGATACTTTTCATTATTCTGTTCAGCTAAGGCATGAGTACAAAGAATTCTGACAGTCATAGAGTCATACTGCATGGAAACAAATCTTTTGCTCCAACCAGTCCACGTGGAACATAGGATTTGGGAAGTCATGTTGAGGTTGAACAGGACATTGATGAGGCCTCTTCTGGAATCTTGTTTGTTGTACCAAAATGCCATACTCACATTTATCCAGATTGAACTCCATCTGCCATTTTTCAGCCCATTGACACACTTGATCAAGATCCCTTTGTAATCCCTTCTTCACTGTCTACTATGCCACCAATTTTGGTGTAGTCTGCAAACTCACTAACGCTGCCTTTTATATTCTCATCCAAATCATTTACAGAAATGATAAATAAAAGAGGACCCAGAACCAGTGCATGTGGAACACCAGTGGTCATAGGCCTCCAGTCTGAATCCATTCCTTCTGATCCAAGAGGTAGGAGCAATACCACCATGCAACTACAGCCCCAGATCAATAACCATTGTATCTTTGATATTTTGTTGGCAATTAATGGCTATCAATCCCAATTTTAATCCCAAATATTGACCAGTGACTACTAACCCTGAACCCTCACCCAACTTCTCACCATCAACATCCAAAACCTAATCCAGCTCCTAAGTGCCAACACAAACTAACACTAGTGACTAACCTTATAGAGATTTGTAAAATCATGAGGGGCATAGATAAGATTAATAGCAAGGGTCATTTCCCTTGGGTGGGAGAATTCAAACTAGGGAACATATTTTTAAGTTGAGAGCAGAAACATTTCAAAAGGACATGAGGGGTAACTTTATTTTTTAAAGAGAGTGTTTCATATGTGGAATAAACTGCCAGAGGAAGTGATAGATGCAGGCACAGTTACAACATTTAAAAGACATTTGGATAAATACATGAATAGGAAAGGTTTGGAGGGGTATGGACAAAATGCAGGCAAGTGGGAATAGTTTAATTTGGGAACATGGTTGGCATGGATTAGTTGGACAGATGGGTCTGTTCCCATGCTGTATGACTCTTATGACTTTATTTAAGTGGAGAGAGATTGCACAATTCTGAGGTCATCTGTATACATAAATCATCTAACATTAGTATAGGAGATACTGCAAGCATTTAGAAAGGCACATAGTATACTGTCATTTACTGAAAGGAGGCTGGAATATAAAACACAGCAAGTTTACTCCAGCTTGGGCATTGGTAAAATGAGATCACATTAAGCTCTGGGCCCAGCCCATCAGTGCAAAGGACAAGGACATTTGAATTCAGCTTCAGCTAGAAATGCCAAGCAGATGATCCATCTCAGTTTCTTTCTGAGGTCGCCAGCATCAGAGAGGCCAGTCTTCAAACAATTTGATTCACTCCATGTGATAGTAAAAAATGCAAAACATATGGGTTAGGCCCCTCATCTGCAGATAAAGCAATGAATACAAAGGCTGTTCAAAAATTGTCAATAATTAGAATTAAGTGGAAGTGGGGTCATTTAATGTTTTTAAGGCTGAATTAGATTCTTTAAAAATAACAGAAAATGCTGGTGAAACTCTGGCATGAAGTCAGAATGAATTCTAATGTCATACTGGACCTGAGACATTAACTCTGTTTCCCTTTCCACAGATGCTGCTAGATCTATTAAGTTTCTCCAGCACTTTCTGTTTTTTTCTTTCAGCTGTCCAGTACATTTTTATTAAGTAAATGAAGAACTGATAAGGGAGTGACAGGGTGGTAGAGCTGAAGTCACAATCAGATCAACCATGATCTCATCAAATGGCTTGAGGGGCTGAATGGCCATCTCCAGTTCCTAATTCATTTGTTACTATGTATGAAATCACATGATTATGAAGGGTACAAACCAGATATTTCTTTCAATTCATTTTTTTGGAAATGATTTCAAGAATTGAGGTCACAGAGGAAGAGGTAAAGTTCATGATGAGTAATTTTCAGTAAACAATTTTGAGACCCCATGTGACAGAGCCATACTATCCTTTTGCAGTCCCTGAACTGCACTGAATCTGACTCCACAAGGGCTTATGCCCGAAACGTCGATTCTCCTGCTCCTCCGATGCTGCCCGACCTGCTGTGCTTTTCCAGCATCACACTTTGGACTCTGATCTCCCGCACCTGCAGTCCTCGCTTTCTCCACTCTGACATTCCCGAGCTAAGCTTTGACTGATTCCGGACTCCCCCCACACCACAGGCTGGGACTGAGCTGAAAATGAACTGGATTCTGCCGGGGATTGAGTGGACTCTGCGGGTTGCTAAAGTGGGCGAGGTAATGAAATCTGAGGGTATTCCCTGGATAACAGCTTGATCAAATCCCTGAAGATAAAGGGGGAGTCATTGGGGTAGGAGGAGATCGGTGGGGGAGATGGAATATGCAGGGAAGTAGGGCCCATTTCCCCTCTGACTGTGTCTGGGGGTTAACGATGGACCAGAGAGGCTCCTATCACCCCATCATTTCCTAACCGTCAGCGACACGTCCCTCATAAGTGACGGAGAGATATTTAATAATGAAGGCAAGGGTTTCTATAGCAGCAAGAAAATACACGGAGAGAGAGAAAGAAATTACAGGGGGAGCGGTACATATACTGTTAAATATATGCATAGTGGGGAAACGAAGAGAGAAATTTAAAATAAAAATCGCGATATTAAAGCCCAGAGCCAACACTGGCTCGGCTGGAATCCACTTCGTCAAACGGGAAGTTCAAACATGAGCGAGACAGAACATGTTATTCACAGAGTTGGAGAAACGGAGTGAGAGAAAGAGGTACAAGAGTTTTCCTTTGCACTGAGATCCTTATGGGCAACAGGATATCCCACCTGACAGTTCTCTTCAAGAAAATCCAAAACAGAAACCCTGCCACTTCCCAGCACAGCTTGCTCCAAGGTAAGACCCACAGCTCAGCTCAGTGCCAGTACAGGAGCTCAGTGTGAGCTTCCAGCCTCTGTACACCACTCAGGGTGGGTTTAGGCACTTACTGAGTGCCAGAGTTGAATGAAAGGCAGATTTTCTAGCAATTACCAGTGTGATTTAAGATGAAGTAGCTCATTTCAGGGTCACAGGAACAAATAAGAGTTTGCAGTTTAGGAGCTAAACTAATTCAGGGTATTGTGGGTTCAAACTTCAAAATGACAAATACAGATAATCCAAGTCCCTATTTGACTAAATGCCACACAATCAGAAGTCCTTTCTTTGGATGGGTGCTAAATCTGAACTATTTATCATGTTCAAAGACAGTACAGTCATAGAGTCATAGAGATTTACAGCACAGAAACAGACCCTTCAATCCAACTCATCCACGCCGACCAGATATCCCAACCCAATCTAGTCCTACCTGCCAGCACCCGGCCCATATCCCTCCAAACCCTTCCTATTCATATACCCACCCTGATGCCTTTTAAATGTTGCAATTGTACTAGCCTTCACCTCTGGTAGCTCATTCCACATACGCACCACCCTCTGCATGAAAATGTTGCCTCTTAGATGCCCCTTTTCAAGGAACAGAGAATTCTCCAAGGGTTATGAGTATCCTCAAGAAAACTCACCACAAGTATCTTATTACTGTAAAATGACAATTGTGAAACACTCTGGAACATTCCACACATATAGAAGTGGAATAATTTTTATTGTACTGGTTAGAATACCCAAAAATCTGAGTGACCCCAAATTAACAATGTTACATCATTTCTAGAGTGTAGCCCAGTCTGATACATCAGCAACATTTCAAACACTTAGGCTGAAAAAATCCATTCTAGAGACATAAGAACATGAGATGCAGAAGCAGAATTCGCCCATTCGGGCCATTGAGTTTACTCTGCCATTTGATCATGGCTGATGTGTTTCTCAACCCCATTTTTTTGCCTTCTCCCCTTAAACTTTGGTCCCCTTACTAATCAAGAACCTATCTATGTGTGCCTTAAATACATTCAATGATGTAGCCTTCACAACCTCCTGTGGCAAAGGGTTCCACAGATTAACTACTCTCTGGCTGAATAAATTTCTCATCATCTCAGTTATAAAGAGTAGTCCCTTCAACCTAAGGCTTTGCCATCGTGTCCTAATCTCTCCGACTCGTGGACACATCTCCATGTCCACTTTACCCTGGCCTCTCAGTACTATATTCTGTAAGTTTTAATGAGATACCTCCTCATCCTTCTCAACTCCATCAAGTATAGACCTAGAGTCTCTACCACACCTTATATGACAAGCCCTTCATCCCTGAGATCATTCTTATAAACCTCCTCTGGAGCCACTGCAAGGCTAACATGTTCTTCCTTAGATACATGGCTCAAAACTGCTCACAATATTCCAAACAATATTCTGACCCAAGCCTTACACGGACTCAGTAGTACATCCCTGCTCTTGAGGCCCTCTAGAAATGAATGCTAACATTGCATTTGCCTTCTTAACTAGTAACTAGCATGTTACTAAGTTCCTCTGTGCTTCTGATTTCCGAAGCTTTTTCCTATTTAGAAAGTAGTCGGTGCCTCTCTCTTCCTGTCAACATGTATAACCTCACATTTTCCCATGTATGTCATATAAAGTCACAAGCAATGGTCAAATTTTATGGTGAAACAGATAACCCATCTGAGTTGTACATGACCATCACACAAAATGATGACACTGATTGTGGAAGTATCATACCTGACAACAACCATATGTATAAAAGCTATGATGCATGTCCATCCACAATGACAGGTAAAGTACCACAAGTGAAAGCTACATAGCCAAGTCATGATAATTGCACCTGCAATAGATTTGGTCATGTTTACATCTGCCAAAGTATTATCTCATCTTATAAACATAATGAACTGATATGAATTCTTGTATATATTTATCAGAGCAGGCTTCCTACACTTAACAGAGAAAGGGAGATGTTTTATTACACAGATCTTTGAAATCTTTAAGATAACTAGCTGATATCATAACATGTGATGCTTTAGTATAAAAGGTTTCCATCTTACATTTGATGGTAGTCAGCCCAGGAAACAGTCTGTTAGCTAGTCAGCTATGTGTTTACCGTGTATGAAACTGCCATTTAATTAGGCATAAAATCCATTCTGTATATGTAGATGTGAGATGTCACATTGTTGTATAAAGTTATTTGTTAATAAACTTGCAGATATCTGAGTCAATACAAACCAGATTGTGGTATATGTTCAATGAACAAACATACAGAATAGCATAAGCACATCAACGAGTCTGTCTGTATCCCAATCTTGAGTCAGATTGGTTCTATCTCCAAAGTGGAATTTATAAGTTATTACATGGATTGACTACCTGCACTGACTGCCTGCAGATTGTGTGCTTTTTGAGCAAAATAGAATGTATCTGCAAATATAATTCTGCAAATGCAAATTTACCCCAGAGACATATATGTATGTGTGCATGACAGACAGACTCTAACCTCACACCCTTAAAGTATTGTCTGAGCTGAGATGTCATTTATTTAAATAAAACCTTAAGTTATCTTAAGAATATGACTTAAAAGAAGTTCTGGGACTTACATATGAATGAACTGAAACATGCAACCCATTCTAAAAGATGAAAGCCTTAACAGCAATCTAGGTTAGTTCAATATATCATTTCAGTTGCATGACACTGTCATCTTTTGCTATAAAATTCTGTGTCTTATGGTCCAGCTCCACAGCTACCTGATGAAGGAGCAGCACTCTGAAAGCTAGTGCTTCCAAACAAACCTGTTGGACTATAACCTGGTGTTGTATGATTTTTAACTTTATCCATCCCAGTCCAATATCAGCACTTCCACACCAGTCAAACAAATTGAGTGAAACAAAAGTCCTGTTTACACTACAAAATCAGTTCCATTTTCTCTTTGCATTGCTTCTTTCAGGAGATTTTATTTTGCTATGGTTCAAGTCTTCCTGTTACTTCAAGCCTGTTACTAAATCCTAGATTTGTATCCATCTTCCAATTCTCTTCTACTATTTGATAGTTTATATTATAACCATATTAATATATTGGAACACTTTTTTATTCTTTAGCTTAATTTATGTAGACATTGCTAAAAGTATCAAGTAACACCGGATCAAAGCTTTTAGTTTTGTGCACATCAGACAAGAATTCATGAAAGTAGACTTGGAGGAGAAACACTAATGTAATAAGACAAGAGAGTGCTGATTGGTTAGGCCAGCGTTTGAAAGGTGATGCAGTTGGAACATTATCAATCCTAATTCTCAGACTAGGAAAGGAAATGAAGATTGGCCAGGATGTAGCCATGGGAATGCAGCAGAGATTGGCAGTCAGCATGACCCCTTTCTGAATGATAGAAGTTCAATGTGTGTATAAATTCATTTTTTCTGTATAAGACATGGTCTTGAGTGTTTAAGCTTCTAACACACACAATTCCATCAAACTGTGAGGGTGATTGATAATCGTAATTGGTTTCCACAGTAATTTTTAGCAAGACCCAAATTATTCAGTAAATGCTGTCCATGCAGAATCATATCTAACATAGAACATGGCACTGTACGAGGTTTGCAAAATGTCTAGTTGAGCATGAACAGCAAGCAACCCTCTGCTACTGGTCAACGGGACGTGTTGTTGTTGCAATCTACCAGATGTCAGGGCATATGCATTGAAGTTCATGTACCACATCATGAATTTGTGTGGTATGTTAAAGTCCTTTTGGTTTGATGATAGTATCATGTTAGTCAATAAAACCACTAGTGGGTTTACTGCAAACTAGCCACATTAGAAAACTAGCTTCACCTGTTCAAGTGCTTGAGACACTTAACCCCTTCCAGGGTAATTAGAATTAGGGTTAGGTGGTGGCCACAGGCTCTTTCATGAGTTTCTATAATATACGCAGAATGATATTTAATCAAAGTAGCCATTCTCGTACAAGTCAGATTTGATATGGCATATCTCAGCATCAAGCTTAGACAGTGAGCTGAAGGCTAGGGCTCTATATGATCCAATACGATGGATCTTGCAGCATATGTACCCATAGAAAACACGGCAATCATACTGACCAGTGGACATTGGTTTTTAGTATACAGCATTCAGGAAATGATTTCTCAACTAATAAATCAAAGAAAGGGAGCTTGTTTGATTGCTCAATTTAAATTGTAAATTTGAGTGCAGGATGGAGTTTAGCAACCTATGTAAAACAATTCCTCGATGCCACTGTGGATTCAAATATCACAAATGTGTCATACATGTATAGGAAGCATGCAGGGTCAGGATATTAGTGGTCTTTCTGTTGAAGCCATGATTCTCATAGTAACCAACAAAGATGATAGCAAGAGCTGGGACTAGGGGTGATACAATAGTGATGTAAACTATTTTGGCATACTTGGTAAATAGTGGAAAGTTGTCTCAAAAGTTGCAGCAAACACACAATTAGTTTTCCACATTAACAGCATGCTGATATCAAGTTAAAGGCAATATCCCCCCCACACAAATGAGTAATGCGATATTTGAGTTTGAGTGCTATTGTGATACCATCTGGGTAGGCCACATGTTGCTATGATTGACAGATCATATCAAGTAACATGTCCCATTAACCATTCATAGTAAATACTGTAGTAATTGAAATAAAGTCAGCCAGGTGGACCTCATAGAATATGAGTTCCCTGTTGGAGGCTGTTAATCTGGTCCAATTAGGGAGCTCTGCCCGACAGATATAAGCAGGAGTGTTGGAGTGCATTATTTCCCTCTCCAACTCTATTTTGATTTAATCCCTGCCCTCCCCTTCACTGTTTGATCACACAGCATTGCCCTTTTGTGAAGGGCAGTGCTTGTCACTGGCCACTCGGGTGTTTTCCTATCTTCCTGGTGGTGGAAATTGAATAAAGATTTGTGCACTTTGTGTCTCTCACTGTGTCTCACACCTGCACACACACACAAAAAAATAAGCAGGAGTGTCATGGGGTTCTGTTCTGTCTGAGAGCTGGCTCTGAGGAGGCTGGATCAGGGTCAAAGACTTTCCATGTATAAATAAAGGGTGACTTGATGACTGGATACCAGCCTCTGTGAAGTTATTTCAGTGGTGATGAGAGGAAAAAATGCGTTCCTGAAGAAATTTGCTCGCAACAGTCGTTTTGAGTTGGGGTAGATAAGCATTTCTGGCTCCATGCCATTATTTGAAAGCATGATTCATTTAATCTTGCCGTTGATGACTGGGCCTGTAATGTGGAAAAAAATCATTCTTTTTTCCAGGCAAATGATATTGAGGCAGATGAAAAGCAACAAGTAATTCTCCTGACAGCTTGTGGACCTGCAGTTTTTTCAGTTATTAGGAGCCTAACTTTCCCTGAGGCACTAGATACTAAAACCTTTGAAGAATTCATGGATTTAGTTAAGGTATATTACAATTGCAAGCCTCCTGTAAGTCTGAGACGTTGTCGATTTTACTAAGCAATTCAAGAACCAGGGAATCCATATCAGGATTTTTGGCTAGGTTAAGACAACTGGCAGAAGCAAGTGACATTGGTTTACCCCTAAATAAGATGTTGAGAGACCATTTGGTATGTGGGATTAATGACGTAACCATATAAAAGCACCCACTGGCTGAAGTCCAACTGAACTTCAAACAGTCATTACAACTGGTTTTATCATTGGTAAATGCAGCAAGTGAAGCATATGTCATGCAGGAAATTCCAATGGAAGTGGACACCCTCACCAATCCGACTGAGTTTAGGGAATACCACTTGAGTGAAGGCAATTGCATAGCCTCACTTAGAACATATCCTGAACAGAGGGATTTTAAATTGGCCCACAGCAAAACTCCAAACTAAGCCATAGAGCACAGAACATTACAGTGCAGTACATGTTCTTTGGCCCTCGATGTTGCAGTCTACTACAGTTGCAAGCAGGGCGTTACATGCCTCTACTACTCTCTGAGTAAAGAAATTACCTCTGACAACTGTCCTAAATCTAACACCCCTCTATTTAAAGCTATGTCCCCTCATGCTAGCCATCATCATCCAGGGAAAATACGCTCTCACTGTCCACCCTATCTAACCTTCTGATTATCTTATATGTCTCAATTAAGTCACCTCTCAACCTTCTTCTCTCCAACAAAAACAGCCTCAAGTCCCTCAGCCTTTCCTCATAAGATCTTACCTCCATACCAGGCAATATCCTAGTAAATCGCTTCTGAACCCTTTCCTAAGCTTCCACATGCTTCCTATTATGCGCTGACCAGAACTGTATGTAATATGCCAAGTGTGGCCACACCAGAGTTTTGTACAGCTGCAACATGACCTTGTGGTACTGAAACTCAATCCCTCTACCAATAAAGGCTAACAAACCGTATACCTTCTTAACAACCCTATCAACCTGGGTGGCAACTTTCAAGGATCCATGTACATGGACAACAAGATCTCTCTGCTCATCTACACTGTCAAGGATCTTACCATTAGTCCAATACTCTTTATTCCTGTTGCTCCTTTCAAAACGAGTCACCTCACACTTTTCCACGTTAAACTCCATTTGTCACCTCTCAGCCCAGCTCTGCAGCTTACCTATGTCCCCCTGTAACCTGCAACATCCTTTGGCACTGTCCACAACTCCACTGACCTGAATGTCATTTGCAAATTTACCAACGCATCCTTCTTTGCCCTCATCCAGGTCATTTATAAAAATAACAAACAACATTGGATCCAAAACTGATTCTTGCGGTACATCACTAGTAACTGAACTCCAGGATGAACATTTCCCATCAACCACCATCCTCTCCTTTCAGCGAGCCAATTTCTGATCCAAACCGCTAAATCATCTTCAATCCCATTCCTCCATATTTTGGCCGAGCCTTGACCAAAGAGTTAAAATTTTCTCAAGGATCTAGGTCAGCAAGCCATGGAGTGGGACCATTCTGCGCAGCCACTTTGGTGCGAGTGTTTTGGCGCGGCTGGTTCGGCGCAGGCTGTTTTGCTGCAGACCCGTTTAGCCGCAGAGCTGTTTCGGCGCAGGTCATATTGATTTCAGGTTTTTATTTTCTCTTTTTTTTTCTCTTTAACATTTTTACTAAAGAGGATAAACATTACTTTTATTTTTATTGCTTTCAGTAATGTGTTTAACTAAGCCTGAAAAGGAATCAACTTTTATTTTTACTGCTTTCATTAATCCTGAAATCAATATGAGCTGCGCCGAAACAGCTCTTCAGCTAAACGGGTCTGCAGCACAACGGCCTGTACCGAACCGGCCACGCCGAAACGCTCGCACCAAAGTGGCTGCGCCAAATGGTCCTACACCCGGCAAGCCATTGTAGTTGCTGTTGATATACGGACTCAAAACAGCAAAAGAGTCCCACTGGATCTACATTATGTAAGAGAATTCATAGACCGGTATTCAGGAGAATGCACACCCTGGGAAGTCGACCTACATCTGGTTTGGAACAGTTAAAGTGCTTCACAACATCCAAATTGGAACCAATTAAAATTAATGTGTCGTTAAATAGTCACCCAATACTAGTGGAGGTTGATATTGGCACGGCCATTTCAGTGATCACAGAACCAGTCTTTAGCAAAATTTCATCTGGCTCCAACCCTTAAGTTTGTGCCAAGACCTCAGCTTGGCTAAGAATACACACCAGGGAACCTTTACAGATTAAGGGTACAACTTCGGATGCGGTCTCTTATGAGAAGCAGCTGGTTCAGTTACTACAGATCGTAGTAAAGGGCTCGGGCCCATTGGTGCAAAATTAATTGAGGATGACTTACCTGGAATGGCTCAACGTTTTTCGAAGAGAAATGGCTGCCTGAGTGAAGTCCTAATTTGATTTCTGAAAGTTTTTCAGGAAGGTCGTGGGGCTATTAAAGGAGTCTAGGCCACCTTGCATCTTGATCAGGGAGCAATTCCTCCATTCTGCAAGGCCCATCCATTTGCTTTATGGGCAAAAGTAGAGGCGGAAATTAAAAGGCTGGAAAAGGAAGGAATCATCAAACCAGTACACTTTGCGGTATGGGCAGCATGATTCCAATTATGAAACCCGACGGGTTGGTTTACCTTTGTGGGGATTATAAACAAACAGTAAACTGCATTTTGCAGCTGGATAAATATCCAACTCCTTGCAGAGGATTTGTATGCAAAGCTAGAAGGGGGGCTGTCCCTCACAAAATGACAGCCATGCGATTGCAGATGAAGATTCCCAGAAGTATGCTACAATTAATACCCATAAGGTTTGTACCAAACCCTGGCACAGTGGCTCAGTGCTTAGCACTGCTGCCTCACAATGCTAGGGACCCGGGTTTGATTGTGTGGACTTTGCACATTCTCCCAGCGCCTGTGTGGGTTTCCTCCCACAATCCAAAGATGTGCTGGTTAGGTAAATTGGCTACATAAAATTGCCCATAGTGTTAAGGGATGTGTAGGTTAGGTGCATTCGTTCGGAGTAATGTAGAGTAATAGGGTAGGAGAATAAGCCTGGATGGGTTATTCTTCGGAGGGTCAGTGTGGACTTGTTGGGCTCAAGGATCTGTTTCCACGCTATGGGGATTCTATGAATATACAGGGCTGCCATTTGGGGTATCATCAGCCTGTGCATTTTTCCAGTTTTACAATGTCTACCCCAAGTTACTATTTATCTACACGATGTGCTAATAACAGGGAAGACCAATAAGGAGCACTTAGAGAACTTGGATATAGTCCTTAGACATTTCTTCCAGGCGGGTATACACCTTCAAAGGGAAAATGTGTGTTCTAGATACCCTGAATCCTATTTGGGCAACAAAGTCGGCAAGACCAGGTTACACCCATTGGAAGATAAAGTGAGGGTGATCAAACGTACCCCAGCTCCCACAACTGGACTAGAGCTTAGATCTTTCCTTGGATTAGTGAACTACTTTGGAAAGTTCATAAATAACCTGGCCTGCAACCAAGCATCTTTGCATCAACTCTTAAAAAAAGGGTCACATAGCCAAGCCATAGACATCAGCAAAGTGAAGAAACCACTATCATCCTCAAAGGTGTTGGCACACCATGATCTCAAGTGAGACCTGGTATTGACATGCAATGGCTCCCCATATGGCATCAGAGTGGTATTAGCTCATAGGTAGCCCAATGGAGAGGAAAGCCCAATAGCGTATGCATCTAGGACGCCCAGATAGAGAAAGAAGGTTTGGCCATATTGGAATTCAGGAAATTTCACCAATACCTTTATAGACATAAATTTGTAATAATTACAGACCACAATCCCTGCTAGGTGTACTTAAAGAGAACAAAGCAATGCGGCCCATAGCTTCAGGCTGAATTCAGCAGTGGGCTCTAATACTAAGTGTGTATAAACACAAGTTGGAACACCATCCAGGAGGCAACATGGCAAATGTGGATGTATTGACCCACCTCCCGCTGGCACATACACCACTGGAAGAGTGCGTAATGGTTATAAACTTGCTGGACAAACTTCCAATCACAGCTGAAAATATCAGACTTTGATTGCAGAAAGATCTGGTCCTGGCAAAACTGAAACAGCTGGTGGTGATGGGGGGAAACCAGAGGGCAGAATTGAAATGTTTTTGGACCTGGAGAGACCAGATCACTGTAGAGGATAGCATATTATTATGGGGAGCAAGAATGATTGCACTGAGTAAAGGTCACCCCCAGATACTAGCTGAATTCCACCAGGGGTTTCTAAAATGAAGATGCTGGTGAGAAATATGTCTGGTGGCCAGGATTGGATACAGACATAGCTGCCAATAAGGATAACAATTACTGTTAGCAGCACCCCCCTACATTCATAGGAATGGCCGGGTAAACCCTGAACTTGGTTACACATTGAGAACGCCTGTCCTTTCATAGGCTAAAATCTTAGTCATTGTGTACACCCACACCAAAGTGGCTGAATGTGCACAGAGTTTATTCATCAACCATGGGAACAATGATAGAAAAACTGCGCACATCTTCTGCAATATACGCACTCCTGGAAGTGTTGGTCACAGATAACAAGCCATCATTTACCAGCAGGGAATTTTGAGTATTTCCTAAAGTTGAATGGTATTCATCATATAAAGCACAGGTCCATACCATCCATCACCTAATAGTCTAGCAGAAAGAGCAGTTTAAACTTTCATGGCAGGCTTAAAGAAAGAGCCTACAGCTGTTCTGGTTCCTATTTAATAATAGGACAACCCCTCATGCAACTACTTGGATAGTTCCAGCAAAGTTGATAAGGGGAGAAGACTCCACACCAGGTTAAATTCTATCTTCCTTGACCTGGGGGGGAGATTGAAACAGCACCGGAGGGGGTTCGGGGGTGGGGGGGGGAGATTGAAACAGCACCGGAGGGGGTGGGGGGGGAGATTGAAACAGCATCGGAGGGGGTGGGGGGGGGGGGGGGATAGGTGGAGTTCTTTATTTGCCTCTCCAACTCTATTTTGATTTCATCCCGACCCACCCCCTTCATTTTTTTCACGTAAGACTGCCCCAATCAGGCCTTGCTTGTGACTGGTCCCCCGGCCAGATGGATGTTTTTCCTGATGGTGGAGATATTGAATAAAATTATTTGCAAGAATGGTATCTTCGCTGAGTCCCTAGCAAAAAAAAAGAAAAGAATTAAACAGGAGTGTCACAGGTTCTGTTCCCTTTGAGAGCTTGCTCTGAGGGAGCTGGATCAATGGTGAGGACTCTCCATGTGTAAATAAAGGGTGACTTGGTAATGGGATACTGGCCTCTGAGGAGTTACTCAGATACCATGCCGACTGAATCCAACCAGCTATGATTATGAGCCTCATAGCTTTCATTAACAGGCACAAAGAGGACAAGGTAGGAAAATTATGCTGAACTTTTATATAAGACACTAGTTAGACCTCAGCTGGATATTGTGTACATTTTAAAAATATTTTCACTTGTGGGATGTAGGTGTCACTGGCTGGGCCAGCATCTATTTCCTGTCTGTAGTTGCCCTTGAGAAGGCGGTGGTGAGCTGTCTCGGGGTAGTAAAGTATAGGAATGAGATGAATGAATTGGACACAGCTCAGAAGAAGTTTATGATAAAAGTACCAGGGATGAGAAACTTAATTTATGAAGATAGGTTAGAGAAGTTGGCACAGATTCCCTTGGAGAGGATCAGGATAAAAGAAGCTTAACAGGTCAGGTGGCATCTATGGAGAGAGAAACAAAGTTAATGTTTCAAGTCATTAGATTCAAAACGTTACTTCTGTTTGTAACTCCATAGATGCTGCCATGCCTGCTGAGTTTCTCCAGCACATTCTTTTTTTTAATTTCAGATTCTGAGTTACTGTAGTATTTTTCTTTTATTCAAACTAAGGAGTTTTGGTAAATGTTTTTGAAATCTTGAGTAGGTAGTGAGAAACTGTTCCTATCTGGAAAAGGTGAAAGAGATAGTAAAACATGAGTTACTTGAATTCTTGATCAAAGGGAAATCAAAGGTTACAGGAAAAATGCAGGAAAATAGATGTAAGGAGTGGTGGATCAGCCATGATTCTATTGAATAGTGGAGCAGGTTCAAGGGGCTCCTATTTCTTATAGTCTTACAGGCTGAGAGCATGACAGAGCAGGTTTAAGATGCTTTCCAAAAAAGTAAATGCACAGTGAGAACAAATATTTTCACACAGCAAGCAGTTAATATCTGGGATTCAATGCCTAGAAGTGTTGTGATGGTTAGGTTCAATTCGAACAGTCAAGAAAGTGTCTCAAGATTATTTAAATAGAAATAATATACAGGGTTATGTGGAAAAACCAAAAGATTGGTATAAAGTTTAAACACTCAGAGAATGTGCCAGATATGATGGACCAAATGACTTCCTTCTTCCCCATAACATTTTTTGATTACCCAGTGATAGAGCAGTGCTCTGCCTCTATGTTTTGTGTTTGTAGGAAACAAAGAAAGGAAATATATTATTTTGAACATACTATCTTGACAGCCCATATCCAGCACTAATCAAAAGTGGATTGATGGCACTTTACCTGATCAAGAGGGTATTGTAATGAGTCCAGCTAACGTTATTACTGAACAAGTCATTTTCTAGACTCAAATCTGACTTGATAGATCATACTTTATATAATTTCTATTTAGCAAAGTGGTCATTCACTGAACACAACCACCCAAATACTTCAGATTCTGTGTTAACAATAAAACAAGTTTATTAAAGAAAAGAAATGGAAGCAAAATATAAGAAGCAAAACAATTTACATATTACACAATTTGAAAGAATTTGACAATCAATTTGACAATAAAATACAATTTTATCTAAACACCATCACTCTGCCATATCCGGATGTAACAGAAAGTTCCCTTAAGTGAGACTTATCTGCATCTTTCAATTCTCACACTTGAGAGTTTGATAGCCTCTTTGATTATTTACATAAAGAGTTTGGATCTTCTCAGCTTCAAATAATCCCTTCCAGGTCCTGAATACATGTGGTCTAGAATTTTCAAATTAAAACCCTTGTGCTGAGGTAACCTATTTCCTAACTTTTTAAACAAATTCCTTTCTCCAGAAAAAAATGTTTTTTGCAATTAACTTCAACAAGACTTCTGGGCCAAGGCCAAATATATCAAAATTAGGTAGTAGCTCGGAAATGTGGATTGGACACAGATATTTGAAGGGAAGTCCACATTTGATATGTGGAAGCTTTTTAAAGGTAGGTTAAAGATAGTGCAGGATAGGCATGTCCCATTGAAAGCAAAGGATAGGAAAGGCAAGATTCATGAACCATGGATGACAGGAGTAATGTTATGACTAGCCAAGATGAAAAGGGAAGCGTACATAAGGTCCAGGCAGCTAAGAACAGAACGGGCCCTGGAAGAATATGGAAGAGTAGGGCCAGTCTTAAACAAGGAATCAAGCAGGCTAAAAGGGATCATGAAATAGCTTTAGCGAGCAGAATTAAGGAGAATCCCAAAGCCTTTTATTCTTACATCAGAATCAAACTGGATAACTAGAGAAAGGATTGGTCCACTCAAGGATAAGGAAGGAAGGCTGCATGTCAAACCTGAGAAAATGAGTGAGATTCTGAATGATTACTTTGCATCAGAGTTCACTGAGGAGAGGGACATGATGAATGTTGAGATTAGAGATAGAAGTTTGATTAGTCTGGATCACATTGACATAAGTAGGGAAGATGTTTTGGGTCGGCTAGAGGTTATTAAGATGGACAAATCCCAGGACTGGATGGAATCAACCCCAGGTTGCTGAGGGAGGCAAGAGAGGAAATAGCTGGGGTCCTGACAGATATCTTTGTAGCATGCTTAAAAACAGGTGAGGTGCTGGAGAACTGGAGGGTGGCTCACATTGTCTCCCTGTACAAGAAGGGTATTAGCGATATTCTGGGTATCTACAGACCAATGAGCCTGACGTCAGTGGTGGGAAAGTTGCTGGAGAAGGTACTGAAGGATAAAATCTATTTGTATTTGGAAAAGAATGGGCTTATCAGTAATAGACAACATGGCTTTGTGCAGGGGAGATCGTGCCTTACCAACTTAATGGAGCTCTTTGAGGAAGTGACCAAGTTGATAGATGAAGGAAGGGCTGTAGATGTCATATACATGGACTTTAGTAAGACGTTTGATAAGATTTCCCATGGTAAACTAATGGAGAAAGTGAAGTCACATGGTGTGCAGGGTGTTCCAGCTAGGTGGATAAAGAACTGGTTGAGCAACAGGAGACAGAGAGTAGTAGTTGAAGGGAGTTTCTCGAAATGGAGAAAGGTGACCAGTGGTGTTCCACAGGGATCAGTACTGGGCCCACTATTGTTTGTGATATACATAAATGATCTGGAAGAGGGCACTGTTGGTATGATCAGCAAATTTGCAGATGACACGAAGATTGGTGGAGTAGCAGAAATCATATGGGAATGTCAAAGAATACAGGAGAATATAGATAGACTGGAGAGTTGGGCGGAGAAGTGGCAGATGGAATTTAATCCAGGCAAATATGAGGTGATGCATTTTGGGAAGTCTAATTCTAGAGCAAATTATACAGTAAACGGAAGAGTCTTGGAAAATTTGATAAGCACAGAGATCTGGGAGTTCAGGTCCATTGAACTCTGAAGGTTGCTGCACAGATAGAAAGAGTGGTCAAGAAGGCATATGGTATGCTTGCGTTTATCTGACGGGGTATTAAGTATAAGAGCTGGCAGGTCATGTTAAAATTGTACAAGACATTGGTTCGGCCGCATTTAGAATACTGTGTATAGTTCTGGTTGCCACATTACCAAAAGGATGGGGATGCTTTGGAGACGGTGCAGAGAAGGTTTACGAGGATGTTGCCTGGTATGGAAGGTGTTAGCTATGAAGAGAGGTTGAGTAGATTAGGATTGTTTTCATTAGAGGAAAAGGAGATTGAGGGAGGACCTGATTGAGGTCCTACAAAATCATGAAGGGTATAGACAGGATAGATAGAGAGAAGCTTTTTCCCAGGACAAAGGATTCAATAACGAGAGGTCATGTTTTCAAGGTGAGAGTTAAAAAGTTTAAGGGGGATATATGCAGCAAGTACTTTACACTGAGGGGTGGAATGTGTTGCCAGTGGAGGTAGTAGAGGAAGGCACAGTAGATTTATTTAAGATGCGTCTGACAGATGCATGTGTAGGTGGGGAGCAGAGAGATACAGATGCTTAGGAATTAGGCGACAGGTTTAGACAGTAGATTTGGATCGGCTCAGGCTTGAAGGGCCGAAGGGCCTGTTCCTAGGCTGTAAATTTTCTTTGCCCTTTGTTCTTTGTGCTTCTTTGTTCTGAAAACTGAAACCAAAAAGTATCCAAGCTATGGATTTTATCACTAAGCAAAACACAAAAACATTGCTGATTATTAGAGTCACAGAGATGTACAGCACGAAAAGACCCTTTGGTCTAACTCGTCCATGCCGACCAGATATCCCAACCCAATCTAGTCCCACCTGCCAGCACCCGGCCCATATCCCTCCAAACCCTTCCTATTCATATACCTGTCCAGATGCCTTTTAAATGTTGCAAATTGGACCAGCCTCTACCACTTCCTCTGGCAGCTCATTCCATACACGTACCACCCTCTGCATGAAAAAGTTGCCCCTTAGGTCTCTTTTATATCTTTCCCCTCTCACCCTAAACCTATGCCCTATAGTTCGGGACCCCCCCACCCCGGGGAAAAGACTTTGTCTATTTATCCTATCCATGCTCCTCATGATTTTATAAACCTCTATGAGGTCACCCCCTCAGCCTCCAACGCTCCAGGGAAAACAGTCCTAACCTACTTAACCTCTCCCTACAGCTCAAATCCTGCAAACCTGGCAACATCCTTGTAAATCTTTTCTGAACCCTTTCAAGTTTCACAACACCTTTCCGATAAGAAGGAGACCAGAACTGCACACAATATTCCAACAATGGCCTAACTAATGTCCTGTACAGCCACAACATGACCTCCCAGCTCCTGTATTCAATACTCTGACCAATAAAGGAAAGCATACCAAATGCCTTCTTCACTATCCTATCCACCTGCGACTCCACTTTCAAGGAACTATGAACCTGCACTCCAAGGTCTCTTTGTTCAGCAACACGCCCTAGTACCTTACCATTAAGTGTATAAGTCCTGCTAAGATTTGCTTTCCTAAAATGCAGCACCTCACATTTATCTAAATTAAACTCCATCAGCCACTTCTAAGCCCATTGGCCCATCTGATCAAGATCCTGTTATAATTTGAGGTAATCTTCTTCACTGTCCATCACACCTCCAATTTTGGTGTCATTAGCAAACCTACTAACTATACCGCTTATGCTCACATCCAAATCATTTATATAGATGATGAAAATTAGTGGACCCAGCACTATCCTCGTGGCACTCCACTGGTCACAGGCCTCCAGTCTGAAAAACAATCCTCTACCACCAGCCACTGTCTTCTACCTTTGAGTCAGTTCTGTATCCAGGTGGTTAGTTCTCCCTGTATTCCGTGAGATCTAACCTTGCTAATCAGTCTCCCATGGGCAACCTTGTTGAATGCCTTACTGAAGTCCATATAGATCACAATTACCACTCTGCCCTCATCAATCCTCATTGTTACTTCTTCAAAAAACTCAATCAAGTTTGTGAGACATGATTTCCCATGCACGAAGCCATGTTGACTCTCCCTAATCAGTTCTTGCCTTTCCAAATACACGTACATCCTGTCCCTCAGGATTCCCTCCTACAACTTGCCCACCATCGACGTCAGGCTCACTGGTCTATAGTTCCTTGGCTTGTCCTTACCACCTTTCTTAAACAGTGGCACCACGTTAGCCAATTTCCAGTCTTCTCGGCACCTCACCTTTGACTATCCATGATGCAAATATCTCAGTAAGAGGCCCAGCAATCACTTATCTAGCTTCCCACAGAGTGCTAGGGTACATCTGATCAGGTCCTGGGGATTTATCCACTTTTATGCATTTCAAGACACCCAGCACTTCCTCCTCTGTAATATGGACATTTTTCAAGATGTCAACATTTGTTTCCCCACATTCTATATCTTTTTTCACAGTAAATATTGATGCAAAAAACTCATTTAGTGTCTCACCCATCTCCTGCGGCTCCACCCAAAGGCCGCCTTGCTGATCTTTGAGGGGCTCTATTGTCTCCCTAGTTACCCTTTTGTCCTTTGGATTCTCTTTAACTCTATTAGCCAAAGCTATGTCATGTCCCCTTTTTGTCCTCCTGATTTCCCTCTTAAGTATACTCCTATTGCCTTTATACTCTTCTAAGAATTCACTCGATCTATCCTGTCTATACCTGACATATGCTTCCTTCTTTTTCTTAACCAAACCCTAGATTTCTTCAGTTATCCAGCATTCCCTATACCCACCAGCCTTTTCTTTCACCCTAAGAGGAATATACTTTCTCTGGACTCTCATTATCTCATTTCTGAAGGCTTCCCATTTTCCAGCTGTCCCTTTATCTGTGAACCTCTGCCCCCAATCAGTTTTTGAAAGTTCTTGCCTAATACCGTCAAAATCGGCCTTCTCCAATTTAGAACTTCAACTTTTAGATCTGGTCTATCCTTTTCCATCACTATTTTAAATCTAATAGAATTATGGTCGCTGGCCCCAAAGTGCTCCCCCACTGACACCTCAGTCACCTGCCCTGCCTTATTTCCCAAGAGTAGGTCAAGTTTTACACCTGGTCTTGTAGGTACATCCACATACTGAATCAGAAAATCTTCTTGTACATACTTAACAAAATTCTAACTTAAAAGCAAGCTCTTATAAATAAATTGCCATTATCACCCCAAGACCTCTCTCGCTGTCTCTTTCATTGTGCTTTAAGAAAATTCATATCTCCAGAAATACTAGCAAGTTAATCATTAGATCACTTCATATGCACCAAAACCTAGTTGCCACTATTTCAAAAGCCAAATTCTAAACTAAATGATATTAATATTGAATATAAATAAGTCTATAAATCACACATCTAACTTGCCAAAACAAAATTCACTTCTCCCAAATAAACGACAGTCCATATAAACGACAGTTTCTTCTACAGTTTTGCTGATGTGTATTTGAAAATGATATTGAGCTGACACAAGATTCAACGCTTCCTGTATATCTGTTACACATTTTTGCTGACATGTCAATTTCTTTGAAAAATTATTCACAAGCCATTTGGTGTCCATCCCATCATCTTGCAGTAAAATAGTCCCCATGCATAGGTTTAAGGTGTGGAGGAAGAATTAAAAGGGATCCAAGGGGCAACATTTTCACTCAGAGAGTGGTGCGTTTATGGAATGAGGTGCCAGAGACAGTGGTGGAGGCTGGTACGATTACAGCATTTAGAAAGCATCAGGGTGGGTATATGAAAAGGAAGGGTTTAGACGGATATGGGCCAAATGCTGGCAAATGGGACTGGATTAATTTAGGATATCTGATCAGCATGGTCAAGTTCGCCCAAATGGTCTGTTTCCGTATTGTACAACTCTGTGACTCAATGATACAAATATCACAGGCATCAACCGCCAGGTTGAATGACGTCTCATAATTTGGAATGACTAAACCTAGTGCAGCTACTTTGACATTCTTCAATCTGTTACTTTCCTGCTTTACTTCAAAAGGTTTGTCAGGGTACAATGACAATGCTGATGTTTGGACCAATCATGCAATTCATGCCAGTAAAACTGAAAATGTTTTGTCCAAGACATGGGAAAATCCAAAATATCAGCAAGTCCACTTCAGTAGGTATTACTTTGACTTGTACACAACGTGGCCCAAATAAGTCACTTTTGCTTTGGCAAATTCACTCTTAGTCAGATTCATAGAAAAATTAGTTCTTTGTAGCTGACGAAACAGTTCAGTCAAGTAGTGTATATGTTCTTCCTGGATTAGGCTTAAAACAACCAATTTATTGATGTTAATCAAACAATTACATAGTCTTTCAATGATGTTATTGGGTAATCATTGCAAATTGTTGGTGCATTTTTCATTCAAGACAGCTCGACTTTGCATTAATGAGGTCCATCCTGCTCTGCGAAAGCTGAATTTTGTTTGGCTGTATCAGTCAATGGAACTTGCCATTCTCCTTTTAGCAAATTGTTGACAAATCATAGAAACATAGAAAATAGGACCAGGAGTAGGCCATTTAGTCCTTCAAGCCTGCTCTGTCATTCAATATGATCATGTATTTCCAATTCATTCAATAGTCCTCCAGTCTTGGAATCATTCTGTCTGTTTTCTAAAACCAGCACTTCCTCCACCCAGATATTCTATTCCTCTAATTGCCCTTAAGTTTTCCATGTGACATCAACTTCATTTCTGTATATGTGAGATATCACAGATATCTGTTAGAAATGCTGCTTCACTTATCTTTGATGTCTGACAATCGTCGTGATAAATCTTTAAGGTTTGTAGATGTGATACCACTTGTAATGACCGCATCTTTTTTATTTTACCATATCTTTCATTGTGGAATGGGAAAGAACTATTTTAAAAACAAGGATTGTTGAGGGTTTGCTGCATTTTTAGAAGGTCAGATGTCACATGACATCAGGTTCTCATCCAACAGGGTTATTTGAAATCACAAGCTTTCAGAGTGCTGCTCCTTTTTCAGGTGAAATTCAGGTTCACCTGGTGAAGGAGCAGTACTCTGAAAACTTGTGATTTCAAATACACCTGTTGGACTATAACCTGATGTTGTGTGACTTCTGACCTTATTCACCCCAGTCCAACACCAGCACCTCCACAGCATTTTTAAAAAGCAAAGAACCTGATATTCATTGTAAGTACTATTTACACAGCTACTAGTTCAAAGTAGATAGTTTGCAGTTGAACAGGGGTCAAAGGATCTTTGCAAATATAAGATCAAGCTAGCAACAAGTAGTTGATTGGTCTGTGGACTAGTAACCAATTATCAAAAATAAAGGCCTTCTGCCTGCCAACAACTATGTGATTGGATCCCAGGTAGCTGAACAGCTTGGGACTGTGAATAAGATAGTAAGAAGCCATCAGATCTTAAAAGACTCAGGATTTTCAACTGTTCTCTACAGTAAAAAACATTTTAAGCCCAAAGCAAAGCAGTTTATTTTTGCTCAGTAATTACTGTCAGCTGTGCACCATGCACCTATGATTCCTACAAACAAGTGAAAGCATTCAGAGCAAGAAGACAGAGAAGCAGCATTTTTACCAGCATGAGAATCATCTCAGCATTGTGAGAACAATGATCTGCCTTTCCTAGTCTTTCTCTCTGCCCATGACCCTTTTCCCTGTCTGTATCTGTGTGTCGAAGGTGAAGTTCATAAAGGGGTTAGAATTGTAACTGATTGTATTTGGGGCCAAAGGTTCATAATTGTTTACCTGCAGCTGGAATATATTTATTTGTAATGAAGAATGGATTCTTGTTAAGTCCAGAAACCTTGTCCGTACTTCCTGTCAACCTAAATATAAAAGAAATGTAAATTGGAGGAATTCTGTATACTGTATTTTTTAAAATCTTGAACTTTCGTGATGACTCTGTGAATACCGGGATTTGATTTGCAGCACACCACCCCAGTGAGTTGTATCACAGTCAAGTAGGTTTCTTTGTTGGAGTTGTTTGAATCCTTTATTGTAACTTCACCAGGTTGACATTTCATTTTAGGTATGATTTGTACTGTTTTTGAGATGACCTCCTGCGCTTTCCATTGAACCAAGGTTGGTCAAGGATAGAGCAGGACAGTTTCTTAGAACAGTTTCTCTAGAATTGATCACAGAACATGCTATTCTAGGTGTTGTGCAATGAGATATGAGTAATTAAAAATCTCACAGTGAATGCTTCCCTCAGTGGCAGTGATCACATTATGATTGAATTTTACGTTCAGTTTGAGGGAGAGAGAAAGAGAGAGAGAGAGACGAGTGAATCCAAAACTACTTTTTAAAAGTACTTAAACAGGCAGTAATTGTGAGGACATGGGCAGCACGGTGGCTCAGTGGTTGGCTCTAAACCACCGTGCTACCTCACAACGCGAGGGACCCAGATTTGAATCCAGCCTTGAGTGACTGTCTGTGTGGTGTTTGCACATTTTCCCCATGTCTGCGTGGGTTGAGTCTAGGTATTCCAGTTTCCTCCCACAGTCAAAAGACGTGCAGGTTAGGTAGATTGGCCATGGGAAATACAGGGGTAGGGTAGAGGGGTGGGTCTGGGTGGGATGCTCTTTGGAGTCTCAGTGTGGACTATATGGGCCGAATGGGCAGCTTCCACACTGTAGGGATTCTATATTTCTATGAAAGCAGGGCCATCTAAAGAGAATTGGCAAATTAGGTAAAAATATTAATCACTAGAGGTGCAGTGGCAATCATTTAAGGTCCTGTTTACAGAATAGATTCTATTAAGAAAAATTCCAAGGGATAGATCCACCATCTGTAGTTAGCTAGAAATATTAAAAATAATTTTAAATTTAAAGAGAAAAGGCCATTGGTAGGTGAGAAGATTAGACAGTAAGTAAAAAACACCAAAAAATGACCAAAAGCTTAACAATGATAGTTGGTGTCCCAGAGAAATCTAGCGAAAAATGTAAAAACAGAAAGTAAAGAAACAAGTTAAGGAAGTGAGCTTTGGTCCTAACGAAGGTGAGACTAGAAAATCACAAACAGAAAATAAGGAAATGGTAGATAAATTGAACAGATATTTTCCCTCAGTCTTAATGATAGTGGATGTAATTAACGTCCCTGAAACAACGATAAATCAGGAAATGGAATGGAGGAAGATACTCAGAAAAATTACAATCACCACAGAAGTGGTTCTGAGTAAATTGATGGAGCTGTGAGCTGACAAGTGGCCAGTTGCTGATGGAGTTCATCCCAGTATCTTAAACAAAGTGACTGGTGAGGTAGTTAGTTAATGCATTGGTTTTAATTTTTCAAAACTCCTTTGATTCATGAATATCCATTAGATTGAAAAACAGCACATGTAACTCCTTTATTTAAAAAAGGATGAAGACAGAAAACAAGAAACTACAGGCCAATTAACTTAATATCTGACACAAGGAGAATATCAGAAGTTACTAATAAAGTAGTTATAGCACAGCACTTCAATAAGCTCAAGATGATCAAGCAGCATCCACAAGGTTTCACCATTCAATTGGAGTTCTTTGTGGTGCTATGGTTAAAGGGGAACTGGTAGATGCACTGTATTTAGATTTCCAGAAGTCATTCAAGAAGATATTCCTCATCAAATTGTAGAAAATAAAAACACATTCTGGTAAAGAGCAGCATATTCATATGAATAGAAGATTGGCTGACTAACAGGAACAGAGAGATACATAAATAAGCCTTTTTCAGGTTGGCAAGATATAATGAGTGGTATTCCACAGGGATCAGTGCTGGGCCCTCAACTGGTTATAATTTATATAAATGGCTTAGATGAAAGGATGACCGCTTTGGTTGCTGAAAATAAGCTTTGAAGAGGACATAAACAGATTACAAAAATATATTGATAGATTAAGTGGGTGGACAAAGATATGGCAAATGGAATATAATATGAGGTTGTCCAGTTTGGCAGAAAGAATGAAAAAGAAGCATGTTATCTAAATGATGTAAAATTTCAGAGCTCTAAGATGCAGAGGGATATGGGACTCATCATGCATGAATCACAAAAAGGTTAGTATGCAATTATGCCACGAAATTGGCAAAGCTGATAGAATGTTATCATTCATCACAAGAGGATTTGTATATATAATCAGAGAGGTTACACTACAGTTATGCATGGCATTAGTGAGACCTCGTTAGGAGGAATGTGCAATCCAGTGTGCAGGAGTATTAGTCTCCAATTTTAAGGAAGAATGTAAATATGTTGGAGACGGTTCAGACAGGGTTTACTGTATTAACAACTGGAATGGGGAGTTGTCTTACGAGGAAGTATTGGTCAGGCTAGGCATCTATCTGCTGAAGTTTAGAAGAGTAAATGGTGACTTGATTGAAACATAAAATCCTGAATGATCTTGACAGGGTATATGTGGAAGAGGCTGTTTCTCTTATGGGAGAATCTAGAACTGGGGGGTCACTATTTACAAGTCAGAGGCCATGCATTTACATCAGAGACAGTGCAAAATGATGCATATTTCTCTCAGAGGATTGTGAGTCTGTTGAACTCTCTTCCTGAAAAGGCAATGGAAGCAGAGTTCTTGAATATTTTTAAGGCAGAAGTAAGCAAGGGGCTGCTAGGTTATCAGAGTACAAGGGAATATGGATTTGAGGTTACAATCAGATTAGCCATGATAGAATATTGGAGCAGGCTCAGGGAGCTGAATGGCTCATGCCTGCTCCTGATCCCTAAATTTGTTAACACCCTTCTCCCAGTTTGAAGGTAATGATGGAATGAGGGAATATGCCAGCCCATGAGGTTACAAACTGTGATTGAATACAACTCTGCTGCTAGTGTTGATGGTCCACTGTGTCTTATGGTGGCTAGGTAAAAACAAGGGCTGCAGATGCTGGAAACCACATTCTAGATTAGAATGGTGCTGGAAAAGCACAGCAGTTCAGGCAGCATCTGAGGAGCAGGAAAATCGACGTTTCGGGCAAAAGCCCTTCATCAGGAATAGAGCTGAATGGTGGCTAGGTGTGTTTAAAATCTATCCAATTAAGCACAATGATAGTGCCACATAATACAATGGAGAGTATTCTCAATATGATTGCAGATGTTCATCACCACAAGGATGGTTGAGATGGTCATTCTTAGTAGCTCTGCCATGGACTGGTGCATCTGCCAAGTAAATATAGTGTACATCAGTGTATAAACACATTTTGATTTTCGAAAGGCATTTGAGCAATAGCCACACACAAGGTCATTAACAGTTGCTTAGGAGTACAGAACTTTGAGGTGGCTGTAAGGAGGCAAGAATCTCCCAGGTGACAACTTGAGAGTATCTGCCCTTCTCATTATCTTCTATGCCTTTTCCCTTTAAGAGGAAAAATTCCACATATCACACACTGTCCTTTGTTGCACCTTCTTGAATACTTGAATGTTTTATTCAGAAGTTTGATCCTAACTGTTTCATGTAAACTGTTTTGAGAACTGGATAGTGGGAAGAGAAGAAGTAAAATAGCAGCTGATATTGTATATGAAACAGATGTCTGGGGTGATGAAGAGTGGACAAAGCTATCATGGAGGGAATGATTCTTTCAAATTCTTTTGAATCATTGTGTGTGGAAGCTGGTAGGGTGAAAGGTGAGAACAAGGGGAATCCTATCATGATTCTGAGAGAAAGGGTAAAGAGTTAGAGCAAAATATGAGGAATGGAATAGATATGGTCAGTCATAATAGGGAGGAATCTCCGCAAGAAGGAAGATATTTAAGAGGCACTTTTCTTATTCACTTGTGGGATGGAAATATTGTTGGCTCACCAGCAATCTTATTGCCTGCCCCGAGTTGCCCTTGAGAAGGTGATGGTGAGCTGCCTCCTTTAACTACTGTAGTCTACATGCTTTAGATTGACCCACAATGCCCTTAGGGAAAGAATTCCAGGATTTTGATCCAGAACAGTGAAGGAACGGCAAAATATTTCCAAGTCGGGATGGTGAGTTGCACCATTGGAGGGCAACTTACAGGTTGTGGTGTTCCCATATATCCACTGCCTTTAGCCTTCTAGATGGAAGTGGAAGGTGCTGCCAGAGGATCTTTGGCGAATTTCTGCAATGTATCATGTAGATAATACACACTGTTGCTTCTGTTACAGTGGTGGAGGGAGTGGAGTCTGTGCCAGGGATATGGTGTCAATCAAGCGGGTTGAATAGTTATGGATAGTGTTAAGCTACTTGAGTGTTGTCGGAGTGGAGAGTATTCCATCACACTCCTGATTTGAGCCTGGTAGATCGTAGGCTTTGGGAGTCAGAAGGTGAGTTATACACCACAGTATTCCTAGCCTCTGACCTGTTCTTGTAGCCACTGTGTTTATGTGTTGAGTCCAGTTGAGTTTCTGGTCAATGGTAACCCTAGGAATGTTGGTAGTAGAGGATTCAGTGATGGTAACAAGCGGAGAAGATTAGATTCTCTCACACTGGAGATGGTCACTGCCTGGAAAGTAACTTCATGCTCTGTGTCTGTAATTGTTCATCCCTAAGATATAATTTGTTCTCTACTGCCAGCATAAACTGTCCTGATGCTGCAGACAATTTGCCCATTAGTATCTCAACGTCCCTCTTCTGAGCATGTTCTATACAATAGTATTATTTATTTGATATTGCTGTCACTTTCTATCCTTCCCCAATCTGACAAGATAACATTATTTGCTGTCACTCGTCAGTTCAGCTCCTCGGTCTTTTGTAGCCTATTTGTTAAGTCTATTCAAGTTGTTTGTGAGCCTCCTAGTTTAGTATCTTTGATAACTTGGAGATTTATTTTTTACTTAATCCCACATCAAAGTTATTTACGTACAAATTGAAAAGCCTGACTGAACCAGTCTTCATCAACTGTTATTTTTAACAAATCTTTCCCTATTTTTACAAGATATTTAACTTGTATTTCAGAGGAAGGTGATGACATGTCAATCCAGGTCACTGCCACCATTTCCTCAGGGGAATTTATATACAGCGAAAATGGAGAAGAAAATCTTCCATTTTCAGATACAGACAGCAGAACTGAACAATCATTCAACACAACCTTGTCCCAGTTGAAACCACTCGATCAAAGCAGAGAAGAAGAAGGAGTACAAAAAGCCTTCCAAAAACTCCCAACACAGTCGACTAGCAGAGACAAGAAATTATTATCAACAACATTCCCTGGCATCCCACCGCCACCGCCGCCACGGGCAACAAGAAGAAAAAGACTATTAGCACAGTCATCATCTCTTAACATTGAATCAGAGTCTGCACCACCAGCCACACCATGTCAACAGTTTGACAATAGAGACCAGGAAGCACTGCAAACATTTATTCGAACAGTCCCTCTACCTGAAACTACTGGTATAGAGGAAAAGTCACCTGGTCAACTCCAACAGTCCATCAGAATAAAGCAAGAGTTCTCAGCATCCTTTCACACATTGCCAACCCTGCAGTTCACCACCAAAACAGAGGAACTTCTCCCTCAAACTATTCATCAACAACAATCCAACAATGAAGGAGAAAGCATATTTCCAGCCTCCTTTTACACACTTTTACCACCACAACAAACCTTCACAGAGAATGAATCAACACCAGCATTGTTCTGTAATGTCACATCACCAATGACTTCCAACACCAATGACTTCCAGGAATTATCCAAAACAACCTTACAAACTTTCATACTTCCAGAATCAGCAAACATAGAATTGAAATTGTACCAAACAACATTCCAAACTGATACACTAGTGAATGATAACAGCAGGTTAGAGATATTATCCCCAATGCTACTTGAATTTAGGTCACCAACAGAGTTTATCACCAGAGAACAGGAATCATTCCAACTTATCCCAATTGGGAACTCCAGAAAATCAGAATCACTTGAAACCATTCCATCAGAGAGCCCCAGAAGACAGGAATCATTGGAAACCATCCCCTCAGAGAGCCCCAGAGGACATGGATCATTCAAAACCATCTCATCAGAATCCTTCAGAGAACAAGAATCTTTGAAAACCATCCCACATGAGAGTTCGAGGGCACAGGAATCACTCAAAATCATCCCACCAGAGAGCTCGAAAGAACAGGCATCACTCAAAACCATCCTATCAGAGAGATTGAGAGAACAGGGTTCACCGAAACCCATCCCATCAGTGTCCCCCAAAGACCTGGAATCACTGAAACCCATCCCATTAGTGTCCCCCAAAGAACAGGAATCCCTGAAACCCATCCCATCAGAGTCCCCCAAAGAACCGGAATCACTGAAACCCATCCCATCAGTATCCCCCAAAGAACAGGAATCCCTGAAACCCATTCCATCAGAGTCCCCCAAAGAACTGGAATCACTGAAACCCATCCCATCAGAGTCCCCCAAAGAACCGGAATGCCTGAAAACCATCCCATCAGAGTCCCCCAAAGTACAGGAATCACTGAAACCCATCCCATCAGTGTCCCCCAAAGAACCAGAATCACTGAAACCCATCCCATCAGAGTCCCCCAAAGAACCGGAATCCCTGAAAACCATCCCATCAGTGTCCCCCAAAGAACAGGAATCATTGAAACCCATCCCAGCAGTGTCCCCCAAAGAACCGGAATCACTGAAACCCATCCCATCAGAGTCCCCCAAAGAACCGGAATCCCTGAAAACCATCCCATCAGTGTCCCCCAAAGAACAGGAATCATTGAAACCCATCCCATCAGTGTCCCCCAAAGAACCGGAATCCCTGAAACCCATCCCATCAGAGTCCCCCAAAGAACCGGAATCCCTGAAAACCATCCCATCAGTGTCCCCCAAAGAACAGGAATCATTGAAACCCATCCCATCAGTGTCCCCCAAAGAACAAGGTTCACTGAAAACCATCCCATCAGAGCGCCCAAGTGAACAGGAAGCAATCCTACAATCATTTCAAACTAATCACCTAAAACAGAAAATCAGCCGGGTGCAGCTGTTGTACTCACCAGTAGTCAGCGACATCCCACTATCTGAATCTACCAGTAAGCAGGAGGAATATTCTACAAAGGCCTTGCACATGACGAGCAGATCAGAAGAACTAACATCTGTCACCCTGTTGAACATAACAGAACCTCCTGCTGAGGGAAGATCTCCGCAGGGAACTCGGAGAGGCCTATTGCATTGGAAGGGGGAGGAAGAGGAGAGAGAAACAGTTGAACGATGTCAATCTGTTTGTAAAGATGAAAGGGAATTGGTAAATATTTGTATCAAGCAGGTTGTTCCAATACTGAATAACTTGGCTGAGTCTGCAAATAAAATGGCTGAGAGTTTTGCAATTTTGAGTGAACACCAAGCAAATATTGCTTCAAGCCTGCAAGCACTCACCAAAAGCCAATCACTGTGACCTTAAGCAGATTACAGGACAGAAGGAAGAGAATCTCCTCAGAGCAGCCCTAATGTCAGCAAGGGAAAGACTGCATCACACAAAACAAAATTACTTCAAAAACTGAACAGTTCAAGACTTAATATTATGGGAAATTGCTGCTCAATGCAATGTACAACCTTCAGAGAGGTCTTGGGGCTGGGTAGGTCAGGGGTCAGCTATAATTACTATAGCATAATTAGAAATAAAAATGAACTTGAATAAAAATCTGAAGAACAGGCAGTCTTATAACTCTTCATCACAAGAGGTTTCATGCAATAACTATTATTACACAAAGCTTTGCATTAATCAGGTGCATTAGAAAGAAACTTCAGAACAGAAAGAGCCCATTCCGCCCATCAAGCTGGATCTGTCATTCCGTCAGATCATGGCAGCTCTAAACCATTCCTGATGAGAAGGGCTTATGCCTGAAACGTCAATTTCTCCTGCTCCTCGGATGTTGCCTGACCTGTGCTTTTCTAGCACCACACTTTCAATTCTGATTTCCAGCATCTGCGGTCCTCACTTTCTCCTTGCTTCATACAACACCACCATTCAGTTACCTTTGCTCCACACTCTTTGATACCATTATCACTAAAAAAATCTATTGATGTCAGTTTTCAGAGTTCCAAATGACTCTAAACATCGTTGGCTTCTAGTGGAGAAAATTCCAGAGTTCCACTTTGCTTCCCATTTCACTCTTGAACAGCCTAGCACTAATTTTAAGGCTGTGCTTCCTTGCTCCAGGACTCTCCCATCAGGAAAGACTCTTCCTGTACTTCTACATTATTGAATTCCTTTATAATTTGCTCAGATCACCCACTACTGGGCAGCATGGTGGTTCAGTGGTTAGCACTGCTGCCTCAGAGCGCCAGGGACCCAGATTCAATTTCACCCTCAGGTGACTGTGACTTTGAGCATCCTCCCTGTCTTCATGGGTTTCCTTCAAGTGCTCCAGTTTCCTCCCACAGTCAATTGATGTGCAGGTTTGGTAGATGGGACAAACTAAATTGCCCAATGTCCAAGGATATGCAAGCTGGGTGGATTAGCCATGGGAAATCCAGTTTCAGGGTTAGGTTAGGGGGATTGGTCTGGGTGAGATGCTCTTCAGAGGGTCAGTGTGGATGCAATGGACTGAATGGCCTGCATCCACACTGTAGTGATTCCATGTTATTAAAATTAATGGAATATAAATTTTCTGTAGCTGTAAGAGTGGCTGAAGATAAAATAGCAACTCCATGCTTTTAGCTTGGAAGAGTTGTTGAGAAATTTTACCTGACAATGCATAGTTACGTGCGCATATTTTGTTGCCTACCTCCATCATTTCATCAAATGGTTATATGAATCCTTAAAAGTGAGCATCCATTTTGTACAGAACTGGAAGTGATGCAAGAGAGCTGAGTATGTCCAATCCTGCATCATCACCTCCAGCTGTATCTTGGCCATCTGCCTGAAAACCTGCTTTACCTGCACTTCCAAACTATCTAAACTATCCGTTGTACTCGATGTGGTCTCCCCTACATCAGGGAGATAGGACATTAACTCGCGGATTGTTTCAGAGAACATCTCTGGGACACCCGCAACAACCAAGCCCACCACCCCGTGGCCGAACATTTTGACTCCTCCCCACCACTCCACCAAGAACATGCAGGTCCTGAATCTCCTCCATAGCCTAACCCTAACCACCCGACGCCTGGAGGAAGTACGCCTCATCTTCTGCCTTGGGACCCTGCAACCACACGGGATTAATGTGGATTTCACTAGTTTCCTCATTTCCCCTTCTCCCAATTTATCCCTGTCCCAAGCCTCCAACTCGACACTGCCCTCTTAATCTGTCCATCTTCCTTCCCACTTATCAGTTCCACCCTC
The DNA here is from genome assembly GCF_047496795.1 of Chiloscyllium punctatum. NCBI lineage: Eukaryota > Metazoa > Chordata > Chondrichthyes > Orectolobiformes > Hemiscylliidae > Chiloscyllium > Chiloscyllium punctatum. The sequence continues at coordinate 17,788,615 of NC_092776.1, read as the reverse complement.
CTCTATGACCTATCACCTTCCCCCCCCCCCCCCCCCCCCCACTTTCATCTACCTATTACATTCCAGTTACCTTCCCCAGCATCCCCCTCTCATTTATCTCTCAGTGCCCCAGCCCAGAAGCCTCATTCCTGATGAAGGGCTTATGCCAAAACGTCAATTCTCCTGCTCCTCGGATGCTGCCTGACCTGCTGTGCTTTTCCAGCATCACACTCTCGACTCTGATCTCCAGCATCTGTAGTCCTCACTTTCTTCCATCTCTCTGAAAAGCCTCAAAACTCCAACAATTTAAATGATAGAAGGCAGCAGACTACACAGCAATGTTCAGGAAAGGTGATATGTTGAATAATGAATGGCCAAACAGGTTGATTCTCAACCTACAAATCCTTCTAAAACACATTAATGGCAGGCAGTATAAGCGGGAGAGATTCCTGGTCAGCCCTGGGATGAAATGAAAATTGGTGCCTCTACCATCAGAGTTCACACTCCAGACACATGCATGTGAAAGTGCATGTTGCCACAGCAACCTGGACTCCATAAGTGATTGACACCGACCATCTAATTAAGAAAGCAACGTCTTAACACTGCACTTTGTAATAGGGTAGGAATGTGTTGTAATATAATATGATTTCAGAATATTTAATCATTGGCTTCTTTATTACATATTCTTCAGTTAAGCATCTTTGACACTGCTACAATCAAATCATGTGCTTTCATTTGTGCAACCCTTAGGGAAGTGCAGCAAGGGTTTATCATTGGACCGATTGGATTATGTCGCAACTTCATTATGTTGTCTTTGAAAGCAATGTAGATCAGTGAGCAAGCATAATGGTATGAGTTAGGATTGGTCAACGTAAGTTTATGAGGGGTAGAATTTGGAATGAGTCTATGGAAATATTGGTGAGATAGAGCTGGGTGGCATCAGTGTATATGTGGAGATTGAGTATGTTTTGAAATTGCAACATGCAGATGGGAGGAGGAGGGCACCAAGAATCAATTATTGAACAACTCCAGTTGTAACCACAGAAGCAAGAAGAGAAGTCATTTGAGGTGATGTTTCTGTCAGTGATTAGCTAAATATAGATTGGATGAATCAAATGAGGAAAGGTGGCCTGGAAGAGAGCTTTTTGTCATTATCTTAGAGCAGGATTTTTTAGAGTCAACAAGAGAGCAGGTTATATTTGGATCTATAGTGTGCAATGAGGCAGGATTAATTAATGACCTTGTAGTAATCTGTAGGTAGCAATGACCATACATGATTGATTTTGATTTCAGTTTGAGGGAGAGAAGAGTGAGAGTAAGAAGAGTGTTTTGAACTTAAATAAAAGTCATTACTAGGGTGTAAAGACAGAATGGGAACTGCCCATTGGGAACTCCTCCTGCCATTGTCTGCCCTTCTGACCAGCTCATCTACACATTCCAAATAAAACCAAATACTGCAGATTCTGGAAATCTGAAAAAGAAAGTGTTGGAAAAACTCAGTAAGATTGGCAACATCTTTGGAGAAGAAGTCGCATTAACTCTGTTTCTCTCTGAAACTTGAGCAATGGTTGAAGTCTCCATTGTCCATTATGATGCAGAGGACTATGTGAATACTCTTGCTCTTTGCCCTTCTTTCTTTTCTCACTTCTGGAAAAGTGAACAGTCTGGAAAGAGTGTCCCAGAATCAGTGATGTAATAAAGCCATCTGGAAAGAATAGCCAAAAGTGATGTGTGGCAAAAGGAAGCAGCTGATTAGGTAGGTAAAGTTGGGTGAGTATTTATATTATCTTTCTCACTTATACTTTGTAACACCTTTACTTTGGGTTTATTGTTTGAAAGGGAGGTAATATAAAGGTTCATTTAAAATGGACAGTAATTAATACTATTTGCTTTGAAAAGCAATGTCAGAGCTTAATGTAAAGGAGTTAGTCATGGAAGGAGAGCTCAAGACTGTGGTGTACTCCTCCTGTTCCAAGGGGTCAGTCAGGCATAGTTCCAGTAGATGGGACCAGAACATGCATGGGAAATGCCTCAACTTACAGCACCTGGAAGCCTGAGTTTCAGCTAAAAGCTAATAATTCCTGTCTGAATTTTCTATATTCATCTCATTAGGATTTACTGATGAAGGGCTTAAGCTCAAAATGTCGACTGTCCTGCTCCTTGGATGCTACCTGACTGGCTGTGCTTTTCCAGCACCACACTTTTTGACTCACGTTCATCTCATTGTCCATTTCATCAATTTCATTCTAAGTGATCTTCCTGATTAAATGTTTATTTCTTCTCACTTTAAAGATATGTAATTTTTCTTTAACAGAATTGCTCTGTTCGCTGACAATTCTTAGTTTCTTGCAAGAGGATTTGTAGAGAGAGGAGGAAAACTTCTTCAAGGCAGGCATCCTCCTCTCTCTACAAGAATCTCAAGGAGTCCCTCTCCCACTGCAAATCCCAGGTCATTTCTTCTGCCCTGAAGCTCTTCAACCATGTCGTGACTCTATGCTACTTTCTCCCCACCCCCATCCTCCTTTAGCTTATCTCTCCACGCTCCAGGCTCACTGCCTTTATTCCTGATGAAGGGCTTTTGCCTGAAACGTCAATTTCGAAGCTCCTTGGATGCTGCCTGAACTGCTGTGCTCTTCCAGCACCACTAATCCAGAATCACCTTCTCTCAGCCTAGTATAAATATCTCCCTATTTCTCCCTTTTTTTAGCTTTGACAAAGGGTCAGTTAGACTCGAAACGTCAGCTCTTTTCTCTCCTTACAGATGCTGCCAGACCTGCTGAGATTTTCCAGCATTTTCTCTTTTGGTTACATATTATTTAGAGCTGTATCAGACTGTTATCTTATTGTTATATTATAGGAGCACTATTCCTTGAAATTGACCACTAAATGCTAGATGGTATAGTTCATGATTGTACTTGCTTCCCTCTTAAAAATTTCTCATTCTTTCCTAACTCTATCCATACTATACGATTTATGCCCATTGAGGAGCAACTCCATGACATCACTACAGGTTGCTTCAGGATCATAAAGCCCTTACACAACAAGAGACCAAGTTTCTTTGGAAGGTCCTCGTGTTAAGAGGTATATTTCATCTATATCAATTGTGCAGTCTCAAGCTCTTCTTTATCTCGAATGTAAGAACAGAAAGTGCCAGAGATGGAAAGATGCCACAGTGTGTTGAGGTTGGACACTTCAAAGGAGAATGTCATTTTTGAATTTTTTTTTAAATTATGAATTTTTGTGGGATGTAGGCATCACTGTCTGGGTCAGCATTTATTGTTCATCCCTAGTTGCCCTTGAGAAGATGGTGATGAGCTGCCTTCTTGAACCAATGCAGTCCACCTGCTGTGGGTTGGCCCACAATACTATTAGGGAGGAAATTCCAGGATTTGACCCAGTGACAATGAAGGAACAGCAATATATTTCTATTTCTAGGATGGTGAGTGGCTTGGATGGGAACTTGAAAGTGGTGGTATTCCATAAATTCTTCTTTTTGTGTTTTCAAATTCATGTTTCTGTTGTTGTATTTCCTTATATTACTTGTTTGTATGATTTAGTTTCACTTCTGTAGATTTTTCTCCTAGCATTTCTCATTATTCTTGGCATTTTCAAAAGGGGTGAGAACAAAATTCTTTTGGGGGCTCCAAATATATTACACAGCACAGAGTCTGAAGAAGAGTCATATTGGACTCAAAACTTTAATGCTGTTTCTCTCGCCATAGGTTCTTCAATAAATTGGTTTAGGTATTAAAAGTTCTAGACTGATTACATGTTGCGGTTGATCTCCCACTTGAAATACATGACGTTTCACAGAACTGCACTACACTTTTGTGGAGTCTTGTCCATAAAAATACTTGTTATCGATGCCTATGTTTTCAGCATTCCTAAATGTACTTCTGTAGGGAACTTCATGTACCACATACAATATATCTTACGGTATGTGGGCAGTACCAAAATTTGAAGAACAACCACCCATTCTTCATTCACAGGTCTGCAATGATATTTCCATTTCATTCAAAACACCCTGTTTTACATAATAGCACTTTGGACTCCTTCAGCCTCAGCTTCAGTGTCTGTGTTAACTTACTTAACTCTGGATCTGTTTCCTGTACCTCAATTAATGAAGACATGCCATCAAAGTTTTGCCTGCACTTCCACACGTCATTTACTGTATCCATTGTTCCCGATGTGGTCTCCTCTACATCAGGGAAACAGGACGCCGACTCGCAGACTGCTTCAGAGAACATCTCTGGGACACCCGCACTAACCAACCCCACCACCCTGTGGCTGAACACTTAAACAACCTTATTTTGAATTATATCCTCATTTCTAAATATAGTTTTAGCTACCCTAACTTCTGCTTGCACAATACATGACCTCTGGTAATGGGCTTTGTTTAGCCATTGCCCTGGACACTACACACAGTAGAAAATACCCAGAACTTGTTCCTGCAACTGTTCCATCTGTTTAGCCTTAACTGGACTCATGCGGGTGTCATGGAGATGTTCTCTGAAGCAGTCTGCGAGTAAGCTCCTGTCTCCCCAATGTAGAAGAGACCACATCAGGAACAACGGATACAGTAAATGACATGTGTGGAAGTGCAGGTAAAACTTTGATGGATGTGGAATGCTCCTTTGGTGACTTGGACGGAGGTGAAGGGGGAGGTGTGAGCACTTCAGAGAACATTTCCAGAACACCCGCACCAACCAACCCCACTACCCCATGGCTAAACACTTCAACTCCCCCTCCCACTCCGCCAAGGGTATGCAGGTCCAGGGCTTCCTCTATCGCCACTCCCTAACCACCCGACACCTGGAGGACGAACGTATCTTCTGCCTCAGGACCCTCCAACCCCACAGCATCAATGTGGATTTCACCAGTTTCCTCATTTCCCCTCTCCCCACCTTATCCCAGATCCAACCTTCTGACTTGGCACCGCCCTCATGACCTGTCCTACCTGTCCATCTTCCTTCCCACCTATCTGCTCCACCCTCCTCTCTGACCTATCACCATTACCCCCAACTCCATCTACCTATCGCACTCTCAGCTATCTTCAACCCCAGTCCCACCCCCCTCCCATTTATCTTTCCACCCACTCGGTTCACAGCCTCATTCCTGATGAAGGGCTTTTGCCCGAAACCTTGATTCTCCTGTTCCTTGGATGCTGCTTAACCTGCTGTGCTTTTCCAGCACCACACTCTTGACTCTGATCTCCAGCATCTGCAGTCCTCACTTTCGCCTCTCTGTGATATTGGTGAAGCTATAACTTTCACTTCTGTCAAAACATTCTCCAGGTGTAAATCAATTCCATCCATAGGTGATTGCTTAAATACCCCAACTACCTCTACCCCAGACAATGTCACATTCTAGTTGGACTCTGCACAATAGAAATGTGTTATGTTCTCCACCTAACCCATTATTAACACTTTGGCTTTCAATGAATTCTGGATGAAAAAATAAATTTTTCTCCAGCAAGAGAATTTGAGTAGCCCCTGTATTCCTTTCTATAGTTGTATAATTGGTACTTCCTTTAAAGAAAAAGGAATTATCTTTCCTTTGGGTAAAACCCTTCATTTCTCTCATCTACCCTTTGTACTTCATCTGCATTCAAAGCAGTGTTTACCTCCAATCTCAAGCTGATTGGTGTCCTTTTCCTTTTAAGTTTCCTTTTTAAACTCACTCTTACATTCACAAACCTATAAAATTCTAACAGGACTAAGCAAGCCAAACACAAGAAAGATGTTCCCAATGACTGGGTAGTCCAAACGAGAGGCACAGTGAAAGAATACATGGTAGCTATTCAGGACTGAAATTAGGAGAAATTTCTTCACTCAAAGCGTGATGAGCCTGTGGAATTCTCTGCCACAAAAAGCAGTTGAGGCCAATACACTGAATGCTTTCAAGATGAAGGTATAGTTCTTAGGGCTAAAGGGATCAAGGATATGGGGAGAATGTGGGAACAGGTACTAAGTTGGATGATAAGTTATGATCATATTGAATGGTGGAGCAAATTCAAAGGGCTGAATGGCCTCCTACTCCTCCTATTTTCTATCTGTCTTTATTAAAATCTTTGAAAAGGGGTTTCCCTTAAAATGAACAGTTACAGCAATTGGTGAGAGTAAATAAATTAACTTTCTTCAGGCTTTAGATATTTTACAGGAGAGAGAGAGCGATACACATAAACACAATCTCCCCTTTCAGCTGTTTGAAGTACTGTTCATACACACAAATTGTTCATTTACCCAGGACTCAATCAAATAGTTATCAGTCTCCTGCCCATTGGCATCCACAACAGGTCACGACTCTGCACACCAGTGTTGGCTGAATCTCACTTTGTTTACAAAACCTCTGGAAACGGGCTGTTTAATCAAAGCTTCCCTCACTGTCTGAACAGAGCAATAGTGAAACAATGAGTTTCAGAAAGTTAAAAGTAGATCAATTCCTTCCTCAGTCCTTTGTTGTAAACCAGTCCTTTTACCAATTCAATCTACAATCAAACATAAAATAAGAAAAAATAAAGTAAAAAGTGATTGAAGCGGTCTTTGACAGTGCTGTCAAACCAGCACTTGCAAAGGAGAAATCTATTAATTCACGCTCAGTTTGGGTTTTGTTAGGGCCATTGACTCCTGATTTCATTACTGCCTTGGTCCAAATGTAGACTTAAACTGTGGAGGAGAGTGACTGCCCTTGACATCAAGGAAGCACTTAACAGAATATGATTAAGAAACCATCAAGGATCTCTAGGAAGACTGGAATCCATTAAAAAATGGGAAAACTCCCCACTGAACATATGAACAAGAAATAGGGTAGGCCACTTGGCCCTTCAAGCTTTCTCTGCTATTTAATAAGATCATGTCTGATCTGATTTTAACCGAAAGCCAACATTCCTATATATCCCTGATAACATTTCTTCCCCTTGATAATATCTACCTCTCCCTTAAAAATATTTAAAGATTCTGCAGCCACTGCTTTTTGAGGAAGGGAATTCCAAAGACTCACAACACTGAGAGAAAAAAATGTTTCCTCAATAGGTGACCCCTTATTTTTCAATCATGGCACTGTAGTTCTAGGTCCTCTCACAAGGTGAAACTTTCTTTGGATATCCACCTTGTCAAGTCCCCTCCAGGATCGTAAATTTCAATTAAGTCACTTCTGACTCCCTGGGAAAGACTCCAGCTATCCATTCCATCCATGCCTGTCATAACTTTGCAAACTTCTATCAGATTGCTCCTCAGCCTCCAAAGTTCAAGTTAAAATAAACCAATCTCTCCTCAAAGCTAATAGGACTTGATCCTGTGCTGTCTATTCTTTGTTTTTGTTGTTCTAAACCCCAGAAGATATAGACCTAACCTGTCTGGCCTTTCCTCATAAGGCATTCCACTCATTCTAAGTATTAGTTTAGGAAACCATCTCTGAACCACTCTTTCTCTAAGTATGGAGACCAGCAATGTATACAATCTGTATAAATGATTTGGATGAAGATACTGAAGGTATGATCACTATATTTGCTTATGTTACAAAGATGGGTAGGTATGTGAGGTATGAAGAAGTTATGAAGAGGACATAAGGAACCTTCAAAGGGCCAAAGATAAGTGAAATTGACAAAGATGTGGTCTCACAAAATGCTCTGTACAACTGAATCTGAACCTTCCTATTGTTACATTCAAATCCCTCTGCAATAAACTATGACATTCTCTTAGCTTTTCTGATTTTCTGCTGTATCTGCATACTAACATATGTGATTCATACACTAGATTTCTGTGCATCTCACATTTAGATTATGGACAAATTTGCACATTCCATTTGCTAGATCTTTGTCCATTTAACTTATCTATAATCCTTCGAAGGTTCCTTATGTCCTCTTCTTAACTTTTTCATAACTCACATACCTACTTATCTTTGTAACGTAAGCAAATTTAGTGATCATACCTTCAGTATCTTCATCCAAATCGTTTATACAGATTGCAAAGAATTGAAGCCCTAGCACCTATCCCTGTGACACACTACTTGTGAAATCCTGCCAGTCTGAAAAAGACCCATTTACTCACTCTCTGCTTCTTGCCAATATGTTAGCCCCTACACCATGAGCTTTTACCTTCTGTCAAAACCTTTAATGTGGCACCATCAAATACTTTCTGGAAATCTTAGTAGAATACATACACTGCTTCCCCTTTATCTACACAAGTTACTTCTTCAAAAAACTCTAATAAATTAGTTAAACATTATTTTCCTTTGATAAAATTACATTGGTTTTGTCTGATTACCTTGAACTTGTCCAAGTGCTGTGTTATAATGTCTTGGAATACCAATCAAGTAGATTCCTTTGTCCTAGATAATGTTGACCTTGAGTGTTGTTGGAACTGCACTCAGTAGAGAATATTCCATCACATGCCTGAGTTGTGCTTTGTGAATTATAGAGTTTGGAGTTGCCACAGTATATAGCTGATTCAGTTCAGCTTCTGGTTAATGGTAACCTGCAAATTTGGTGCTGAGGGATTCAATGATGGTAGTGCCATTAAATGTCAAGAAGTAACAGGGCGGACATTAGGACCATTTTTGTGGGTGGTGGGACTGGTACAAGATGGACAGTTTGTACATGAACGAAAATGGGACAAGTATCCTTGAGGGAGATTTGCTACTCCAAAGAAATTTGGTGAATTAGGTCTAGATTTGTCTGGGTAGCATGACGCAGAAGGTGACAGTCAAGGGGTGTTTTTGTGATTGAAATTCTATGTTATTTGAAGTTCTCCAAGGATCAGTGTTGGGGTCCTTGCTGTTTGTGCTATATATATATATATATATATATATATATGATTTAGACTTAAATGTAGGAGTGTTCTTCAGTAGGTTCCCGGATGATAGCAAAAACAGAGAGATGATAAATGGTGAGGATATCCTTAGATTACAGGAAGATATATACAGGCTGATAAGTTGGGCTGATCAGTCGCAAATGGAATGTAACTCAATAATTGTCAGGTAATAGACTTGGGCATGACAATACATAATCAATGGTAGGATCCTGAGAAGCACCAAGGACCAGCAGGTATGCATGACCACTGGTCACATAAGATAGCAGGACAGGTAGTTAAAGTGGTTAAAAGGAATATGATATACTTCCCTTTCTTGGCTGAGGCATAGAGTTTAAGAGCAGGGAGTTTATATTGGAACTGAATAAAATATTGGGTAGGCCATAGCAATTGTGTGTAGTTCTGGAATCCATACTGTAGGCAGAATGTGACTGCGGTGGAGAAGGTACAGAGGAGATTTACCAGGATGTTGCCTGGACTGGAGAATTTTGGTTAAGAACAGAGATTGGACAGGCAGATTGTGTTCCTTAGAGCAGAGAAGACTGAAGTCAGGGAGAAGACACATGATTGAGAAGGATAAAGTTATGAGGGGCATAAATAGGTTAGATAGGAAGGAACTTTTCCCCTTGGTAGAGAGATCAATAATCAGAGGACAGATATTTAAGGTAAGAGGCAGAAGGTTTACAGGGGATGTGAGGAAAAGCTTTTTCAACCAGAGAGTGGTGGGAAACTGGAACTCATTGTCTATAAGGGTGATAGAGGCAGAAACCATGATGATATTTAAGTAGCTTTTAGATGTACACTTGTGATGCCAAGGCATTTAAGGCTGTGGGCCAAGTGCTGAAAAATCAGATTAGAATTGTTAGGTGTTTGTTTTTGACTGTCAAACTCAATGGGCCAATGACCTCTACGACTGTATGACTATGAGAAATGTTTAGATTCTCTCTTAAAAGAGAAATCCTGCAGATGCTGGAAATCTGGACCAAACACCCAGAATTCTGGAGAAACTCAGCAGTTCTGGTAACATCTGTGGAGAGAGAAACAGAGTTAATGCTTCAAGGCTCACTTCTAAGAAGAGTAGTATCAGACTGGAGATGTTAATTCTGTTTTTCTCTCCACAGATGCTATGAGGTCTGCTGGGTTTCTCCAGCATTCTCTGTATTTGATTCCTGCTTGTTGGAAACAGTCATTGTCTGTGTAATTCAGATTGGTCAATTCAAAGGATTGCAATAGTAATCATTGAATGTCCCTGGATTCGATGAAACAATCTAATCTGGATCACAATTTCTCCCATGGGCCTTCATACAATGTAACTGGCTAATTCTGAACACACAGGTCTTAGGGCAGATGAGCAGGACACTCATGAGGAATTGATTCTTAATGCATGACAAAAGATCAGCCACATGGTAGTGACTTGAAGGACCGGATTTATTTCCTTTACTTTTCTGCTGCATATCTCCAATATCATTAAGAGCTGGGACTCATTGCGCGATGCAGCTAAATGGAAGTTGTCAGCATCTTGAAAAATTGATAGCAAAGGCTTCTCGGTCATTAATGTAATTGTGCTGCCTAGGAGAGCTTCAAAGTGTCTTTAAAGCATATTCATTGTCCTTCCCTGGAATCCTGGTCATTTCAGTGTTGAGAAAAATGTGATAACTGGACACTTAGAAAGTAATAATCTAGTTGGGCAGAGTCATCATGGATTTATGAAGGGGAAATCATGTTTGACACACCATTTGGATTTTTTTGAGGAAGCTTCTAGTAGAATAGGTAAGGGAGGGATGAGTGGATGTGGTACTTTGGATTTTTCAGAAGGCTTTTGAAAAGGTTCCACTGAGGAGGAAGTAGACAAATGAGACCATACGGGATAGGAGATAATATACTGGCATAGACTGAGGATTGATTAGTGAAATTTAAATATAGTAAATGGATCAATCTCAGGTTATATGATTAGTTGGATACTGCAAGGTTCAGTGTTTGAGCTCCAGCTACTCACAATCCAGACCAACAATTTGGGTGTAGGGGCCAATCGTCATACATTTAAATTTACAGAAACCAGAAAGATAGATCAGAATGTGGTTTTTGTTGATGATGCAAAGAGGCTTCAAAGAAATTCGGACAGATTGCATGAGTGAGCAAGAATATGGCAGATAGAATGTAATGTGCAAATGTTTGGAGCTACCTATTTTGGTAGGAGTAAAGGCACAGAATATTTCTTAAATGATGAACGTTTCAAAAGTGTTGATGTCCAGAAGGATGTGTCCTTGTTTGTAAATCATTAATACTGATGCAGAAAATAACTAGAAAGACAATTGCTATGTTGGCTTTTAATACAAGAGGAACTGAGTGCAAGTGTAAAGTTATATAACACCTTGGTGAGGTGGCATCAAAGGTATTGTGTGCAATGCCTGTCCCATTGCCTAAAGAAAGATACATTTGCCAGAGGGAATTAGGTAGAGGTCACCAGACAATTCCTGAGATTGTGAGACTATCCTGTGAGGAGAGGTCGAGGAGATTGGCCTTTATTCTCTGCAATTTAGAAGAATGAGAAGCACTCGTTCTTAAAGCATAGACAAAACAGATGGAGAAAGGACATTTTCTGTGCCTGAGGAGTGTCCAGACTGGGGGTACAGTCTCAGAAAAAGAAGCAAGTCATTTAGAATTTAAACAAAGAGGAATTTCTTCACTCAGAGGGCAGTGAATGTTTGGAATTTGCTGTGGAATGGAGTCATTGACTATGTTTAAGACAGAGATTGATAAATTCTTAGATGCTAATGACATGGGGATGCAGAGATAGCACAGAACAATGTAATTAAGCTTAATGATCAGCCATAAACTAAAATGAGGAAATTTAAGGGACTGAATGGCCTACTCCAGCTGTTATGTTTCTGAGATAACAGGTATCCAAATACAGTATTCAGTCTGTATCAATTGATTTTTCAGGAGTGTTGCTTAAAGGCTGGCAGAGTTAGCTTCATGAAGTACATTAGTATTAAATCCAGAAAATATGGTGGAGACATAGTTGATGGAATTTCTTCAGTGTTCTTATATGTTCTGCATACTTTTATTGACTTGTGGAGATCGGTGATAGTAATTGTTTTCAGCTCCTTCCTTCCTATCCCTTAATTTTCTAATACACATTAATGTCTTCTCCTGTGAAGACAGATACAAAATACTTACTGAAAGTTGATGCTATTTCTTTGTTTCTTATTATTAATTTTCCACTATTTTCCTCTGAGCAATCAACCTTTACCTTTGTTACTTTCTTTGTTGTATGTTTTAGAAGCTCTTATCAGCTGCTGTTATATTTCTTGTTAGTTTACTGCCATCTTCCAATTTCCAACTATTCATTCACTTTTCTTTTTACATTATCTCCGTTGCTTTCTTTTTTTTCCAATTTCTGATCTAGCACAAGTTTTCACAGGATTATATTCCTTTTCTTTCAATTTGATACATCATTGGTTAACCACAGATTATGCATGCTTCTGTTAGTTTTTTTTATTTCTCAGTGGAATATAATTTTGTTCAGTCAACCAACATCCACTTGTATGTCTGCTACTGGTTAGCTGCCATCTTAGCATTTAGCCTATTTTCCAAGTCCCATTGTGACCAAAACTTTCTTTGTACTTGTGTATTGCCGTTGGTTAAGTCATTTAACTGCTATTAATTAAGAAATGTGTTCTCCCCTCCAAATTATATATTTAAAAAAATTTTGCCTCAGGGATCCATTACTACGAAATCTTTAATTAGTCCAACCACTTTAACTGTTTTTCTTATTCTAATGCATTACAGAGAAATTTTTAATTAGTTCTGTCTCATTAACAATTTTTATTATTTTGATCCTTTTTCTCCAAGTGCACTCTTACTTTGTATGTTTTGTTTTTTTCCATCATGTGTCTTCACTCAGAGTTATGAACCTTTGGAATTCTCCACTGCAGAGGACACTGGATGTTCCATTGGTGTGTCTATTTAAGCCTTTTCTGTCTTTCAGTGAGTCACAAGGTTCCGCACGGTAGACTTATTAATAAAGTTAGATCACACTGGATTCAAGGTGAGCTGAATTGGTTAAAAATTGGCTTAACAGCAGGAGACAGAGAGTAATAGTGGAGGAACAAAAACAGAAATTCCTGGAAAAGCTCAGCAGGTCTGGCAGCATCTGTGAAGAGAAATTAGAGCTAACGGGTCTAGTGACCCTCAGTGTACAGCATCTGCAGTTATTTCAGTTTTTATTTAGTGGTAGTGGAGGGTTGTTTTTCAGACTAGAGGCCTGTTACCAGCAGTGTTCTACGGGATTGGTGCTGGGTCCACTTTTGTTTGTCATTTGTATAAATGATTTACATGAGAATATAGAAGGTATGGTTAGTAAACTTGCGGATGACACCAAAACTGGTGGTACAGTGGTCAATGAAGAAGGTTATCTAAGATTACAAAGACATCTTGATCAATTCGGTGAATGAGTTAAGGAATGGAAGATGGAGTATAATTTGGAGAAATGCAAGGTATTGCATTTTGGTAAAACAGGCAAGGGCAGGACTTATACAATTAAAGTAGGGTCTTGGGTAATGTTGTAGAACAAAGAGACATAGGGTTCTGGTACATAATTCTTTGAAGTTTGCATCACATTTGGACAGAGTAGTTAAGAAGGCACTTAGTATGCTTGCCATCATTGCTCAGAGCCTTGAGTATAGGAGTTGGAATGTCATGTTGACATTGTACAGGATGTTGGTGAGGCCTCTTCTGGAGTACTGTGTTCAGTTCTGGTTGCCCAGTTATAGGAAGAATATTAGTAAGCTGGAGAGGGTTCAGAAAAAAACTTACCAGGATCCTGCCAGAAATGTAGGGATTGAGTTATATAGAGAGGCTGGTTAGGCTAGGACATCTTTCTTTGAGGGGGTAGGAGGTTGAGTAGTGACCATGTAGAGGTTGATAAAATCATGACGGGAATGCATAAGGTAAATAGAAAGTGTCTTTTTCCTTTAGTGGAGGAATTCAAGAGTGGGGGCATATTTTTAAGGTGAGAGGAGAAAGATTTAAAAAACATGAGGGGCAACAGTGTTAAACAGAGAGTGGCTTGTGTGTGGAATGAACTTCCAGAGAAAATGGTGGATGTGGGTACAGTTACAACATTTAAAAGACATATGGATAAATACATGAATAAGAAATGTTTGGAGGGATTAGATTACTTACAGTGTGGAAACAGGCCCATCGGCCCAACAAGTCCACACCGAAGCGCAACCCACCCATACCCCTACATCTACCCCTTACCTAACACTACGGGCAATTTAGCATGGCCAATTCACCTGACCTGCACATCTTTGGACTGTGGGAGGAAACCGGAGCACCCGGAGGAAACCCACGCAGACACGGGGAGAACATGCAAACTCCACACAGACAGTCGCCTGAGGTGGGAATTGAACCCAGGTCTCTGGCGCTGTGAGGCAGCAGTGCTAACCACTGTGCCACCATGCCGCCCCCCGAATATGGGCCAAATGCAGGCAGGTGGGGCTAGTTTAGTTGGGATTATGTTAGCATTGACCGATTGGACGGAAGGGCCTGTTTCTGTGTTGTGTGACTTTATGAGTCAAGCTAGGTAGAAAGTGGGTGGGAATGAGGAGTTGAGGCAGAAAAACAACCACTATATATTGAATGGTACAGCAGGTTTGAAGAAACACAGTGTACTCTTACCTTTTTCTTTAGTGAAAAACCTGTGGATCTTCTGACAGACTTCTGGCCCAAATCAGGAGAACCTCCAGAAGTTCCAAAGATTAATTTAGTAAACACGTTGGTCAAAATAATGATCATGCTGTTAGAACTTTTCACCTTGAATTCATCCGGATAGATGCAAGAATACTATATTTCAAAGTGATTACTTTATATTGTGTCAGAAAAGGATGTGGATTAAGTGGTAAGTGAACTGATGAGTTGAGATGTTGGAATGGTGAATCCACTAAGGAAATATTATCCTCCTTGCAATACTTCACATTATAGAATTACCCAATACTTAGACTACACAAGAGTGGCTATTGGTATTTCTTGCACATTGTACTGGTGAGTGCAAGATGAAAAGTTTCAATAAAAATGTATACAATTCAGCAACACTGAAGTTCTGTACTAGCAAAAAAATACTGCAAGTGGTAACAGAATGCTTCCATCAAGCTTACAACATGTTCTTCCTTCCTGAGTAATATAATATACAAATTTCAGAGCTAGTGTGATGCTAAATATGTAGCTATACATCCCAATAACTGGTGTCATGTATCAAACAACAGATCCCTTTCAGCTGTTCACAACAAGCAATGTACTGATGGTACTCAACCAGCCAATGTTTTTAAACTTCAGAATATTGTGTTGAATATTAGGTACAATTCCATGACTGGACAGCACTTACTGAACAATTCTGAGTCTACTAAGAATAATCCAACAACCATTTTGAGATTATCAATTGGGCTTGCAATGGCTCACTTACAATTGCTAGAAGCTATAAGTATTGATGTGGAGGGACTTTTCTTTTGCAAACAGAAAAACATTGTTAAAGAAAAACATACTGGGCCACCAATTCAATTGACTAGAGTCTATTTGTCCTCTTTAAATTAGTACAAACATTTGGGGCTAACTATTTCCTGGTGCATTCTCCATAGCAACTAATCAAAGTCCAATTGCTAACCAATCAATCAATAACCTTTTTTTATTAAGTATAAATTGTTGAACCAAGTCTTTAATATAACTTACTCGGTCTGAGACAAATCAATGCACGTTAAACCCAATGTACATTAAATTCTTCAGCAGTTCAATAAATGGACAATTCCAGATCAAATCAACTTCTGATGCTTTCCTCTCTCCCCTCAACATAGATGACACGTCTGTATCATCAGAGACCACATCAGGAGACACCAACACAACAAGCACCATGAGTGAGGAGGCCATTCATGATACCCTACAAATCCCTTTGATATTGGAAGAACCTAGCAGGGAACAACAGGAGAATGAGCAAGATAATGCCTACTTCAGGAGAACCTGCACAGGTACACATAAAAAACAGTCACCATTGGAACCATATGTAGAACATTATGCATATGGGTCAAGAGATATGCTGCATTACAATTTGCTCAAACTCCCAAGCCAACAAGAAGAAAAGACAGTACCAAGAGTCCCCTGTAATGAGAACATCAGGCATGCTCTCCAGAGTGGTTTTATTCAGCTGCACAGTGACCTCAATAAAATGCAGCACAGTATACAGACTGAATGGGGAAAGATAGCCGAGCAAGTTGCAACTTTTGCCAACGTCCTGAATCAAATAACAAAACCTCAGTCGCCATCCTGCTCAGAAGTCGAAGAAACTACTTCTCAGAACTCTGATGATGTTCCTATCAGCCAAGCAAGTGATATCTCGCCTACAGCCATGGGCTTAATGATGACTCACTCAGAGAATGACTCTACATGTAGTGACTCCTAACAATTATAGCTTTTCTAAAAGTGGATCGAGTAGAATCTTGACTCACTTCTCACTTTTTTTTAACCATCCATCAGTCAGTGACTCACTTTAGTTTAAATAAACATAACTCAATTTCTTATGTTGTTTGTTGAAAAACATTTGATACATTTTGGCAGTTTGGATATTGAGTCAAAGGAAGAAATATTTAGAGACTATCAAGATTAACATGTTAGGTTTTGAGAAAGGTTTTAAAGGAGAAAAGGGAAGGGAGAGCATGGTAGAAGAGTTTAGGGAAGGAATTACAAAGACCGAGGCAACAGTTATAAATGGTGAGAAAAAAGGAGGCCAGAGTTGAAGGAATAAAGGCTTTTCTGGAACCATGGGTTGACAACTTACAGATATAGAAAAGGGGAGATGAAATCCAATGTTGTGAATTTTAAATTGGAGGCATTAATGGACAGGAAAGAATATAGGTCAGCAAGTTCACAGTATTGGTGTGGGATAGGATGCAGTCAGTAGAACTTTGGATGAATTGAAGTTTACATAGAATGGAGGACTGGAGGCCAGGATAGCAGTTGAGTCTGTGTTAAGACAAAAAGGGAAGGATAGTGATGAAGTTGTGATGTCATTGAACTAACAACCCAGAATAACAGGCCAATGTTTTGGGGACATGAGTTCAAATCCCACCATGGAAAATGGTGAAACTTTATAACATCTAGAATAAAGAACTGGCCCAGTGGCAATCATGTAGCTATTGTTAATTATTGTTAAAAAAACATTTCTTTACGGAAAGAACCCTATTCTTCTTTAAAGAATGAAATCTGCCATCCTTACCTAGTCTGGCCTACAAGTAACTCCAGATCACAGTAATGTGATTAACTATTAACTGCCCTCTGGGCAATTAGAGGTAGATAATTAATGTTGGCCTAGCCAGTGACACCAACGTCCTGTGAATGAATAAAAAATAAACCACTATTCAGGTTTCATTGGCAGATGCGTTGAAGCAGGGAAATAGGTAAATGTGTAATGGAGTTGGAAGTGAATGGTATTTAGGATGATGTAGCAAGTGCAGCAATAAGGGGACAGAATTTATGGCAGGAAGTAAAGATGACAACTTGATTAACAAGATGAAAACTGGAAGAAAGCGCCCACAAGAAGAATGCACCATCCTCAAGAGATTAATTACTGAGTATTCAGATTTCTCACTGAACATAAATGGTCTCTAAGAAGATCACAGTACTGAAGAGATAGATATCAAATAGCTGTTCAGAACCTCTGCCATTGTTACGTCCTGAGCCCCACCCTGTAAAGAAGCAATGGTAACTTGAGCTAGTGTTTCTTTTTAGAAGCCTTTGATGTTATTTTATGCTTCTTGCTAGTTCTGTCTGACATGCTAAATTTTCCCTTTTTTGGTTATTTTCACTGATTTCTAAAATTTTCCCAGTTTTCTGATTTAACACTAATTTTACACATACCTCCCTTAATTTAGTATCATCCCCAACTTCCTTAGCTATGGATGGTGCATCCTTCTTGTGGTCTCTTTCTTTCACACTGGAATTTATCTTTTTTGTTTGCTGCTGCTTATCCACCATCCTACATTTTTGTATTCCTACTTTAGCCAACTGCACTTGCAGTACCCTGCTTCTTCTCCAAGACTGCTCTTTGTTCTGTAAAAGTCTAGCACTTCACCTCTTCCCTCACTGCTCCTGATTCACTCATTTGCTAGATTTTGCGAGTAAAGTATGCATTTTGTCACAGTGCTCCTTTGGCCCAATATTGTGCTACTTACTACCTGTGTAAAAAAATCCTTGGGCATTTTCACTAGCTAATTCACAACTGTAGGACATGGCTAGATATTAAAACATGGCTAGATATTAAAATCATAACTACAATATTAAAATTTTATTATTCACCAAATTCCCAAGTTAACTATGCACTGTGTTGAAGTAATATGCTGGTGAACACATATATATTGTGTTTGAAGTACAGTCCACTGCTGAGTCCTTATTGGTATTGCAAACTTTTGTCCCAGTATAGCTACCTTCTACTATGTGTGTGCTTTCAGTTCAAACTCTTTCAGATGCACTTAAGTATTAATGCTTGCAGACTTCCTCTAAGCCCCTTGCAGTTTCTCCCAATTTGCTGAATGTAACTGAGCAAAATTGGAACCTGGGGAAAAACTGGACTGGCTTGGCGAGGCTAGATATTGGAGCCTTAAGGAAACATTCAGTGTAGGACTGGCTCAATGAGACTGGCTGTCAGTGACTTATGAATGAATACTGGGTTTTGGAGTTTTGAAGCTTAGCTTTAGGAGGGCCATCAACTGGAATTGGAGCAGACATTCAGGCACTCTGTGATGGAGTAGCTCTTGATAAGAGTTTCAAGGTTACATCAGCAAATGTGAAGAATTGTGATCTCTTATGATGTTCAATAAGATTTGCTGACCCACCATGCTATTAACATCCAGGGGGAATTGTTGAGAAATCCATCAGATCTGCCTTGATCATATTTTCTATTTGATGCACATCGACTTAATCATGATCTATTATACATATTTACCACTGGTTAACTCTGGATGTTAGGAATAAGTTGTACACTTCGTTTAAATAGTTTTATAAAGTTTACTGTTTATTCAAAAGCATAGAGTTGGAGCATGAGCACTGGGGTGTCTGAAGTGAGAGAAAGTGCAAAGGAGGGGGTTAGAACAGAGTGAGCATTGGAAAGAAGCCCAGGTGATTGAGGGTGGGGATAGGGAAACAAGCACAAAGGAGAGGAGGGAGGCAATAGAGAGAGATGCTTTGGGTGGGGATGAGAGAAAGAGAGGTGGTAGCAGAGAAATGGCTGCATGGTAAAGGGTGACTATGGGCCATGATGCTTGGGGGAAGAAGAGAAGATACACTGGGAAAGAACAGTTTTAGACTATGATGCAAAGTTGGATAGAGCAACTGTAGATCAGGAGACAAGAAGTTAGAATTTGGTGTGTGTAAAATTGTAAACAGAACATTCCAGCAGACACATAACCTGGCTGTAATTTTGAGAGACTAAATTCTGATTGTTTCTGTATATGAGTGGGACCATTCCATTAAAATTTTGTTTTATTCAGGAATAGTTAGTAGTTAGAAGGAATTTATTCAATTTGTTAATAGTTTAGTTAATTTGTTCACTGTTAAGAGTTAGATGAATACATTATTACTTGTTGATTTTAAAGTGAGTTTCAGGAATTTATTTTATTTAACCACTAGAAGTCGCTGAAAAGCTAGTTACACCACAGATTATAGGGTAAGGTGCCCCTCTTTGAGCATTTCGGTTTTAGTTCTCAAAGTGGGGTCAACCTCTACTTTATAACAACTATCAACACATCATCCTGATTTGGAACTATAACACAGTTCCTATGCTGTCACTGGGTCAAAATTCTGGAAATTCCTTGCCAACAGCTTGAGGATATACCAATCTCCCACAGACTACACTAGTTCAAGAAAACTGCTCATCACCAACTTCTCAAGGACAGTAGGGATGGACAATAAATGCTCACCCAGCCAGTGATGTTCACATCCCACAAACAAAAAGAAATACTAACTGGGAGCCAGAAAAACGTAAATAAGTGGTAATGAATTTCTTGCAAAAGAGTATGGAATCTACATCTTAATGCTGAAGTTAATGCTAAATGCTGAATTGAGGAGCTACAGTGTGGAAAAAATAGTGCAAGTTATTGTAATGACCTCAGTGTTAATTGGTTAATTTGGAGTGGTTTCATATCAGCTTAAAAATTTCTATTGTTGTGTTCACTCCTGGAGGAGCCGCCTTCCCCTAATGTATACATTCATATCACATACACAGTGAATTACATGAAGTACAGTGACTGTGTTAGAGATAAATATGGAACCATTTGCATATATTGAGATCACACACACTAATGAATAACCACACTATAGGGTATATAACCTCAGGATGTCAAAAATTGCTTTACAGTCACTGTTTTCTTTAAAATTCTTTCATCAGATGTGGGCATCACCGGCTGGGGAAGCACTTACTATCTATTCATAATTGTCCTTACAAAGATGGTGGTCAGCTGCCATCTTTAACTACTGCAGTTCATAAGATGGTTGACAATGGAGTTGCAAAGTTCTGTCCCAGCAACAGTATAGTTTATGTGACTAAGAATGTAGAAAGGTACAACACAGTACAGGCCTTTTGGCCTTCAAAGTTGTGCCGATCTTTTATCCGACTCTTAAGATCAACCTAACCTCCATATCCTTCATTTTACTATCATCCCTGTGTCTATCCAAGAGTCGCTTAAATGTACCTAATGTATCTGACTCTACTACCATACACCCACCACTCTTTGTGTAAAGAACCAACCTCTGACAGATCCCCTAAACCTCCCCCAATTAACTTAAAATTATACCCCCTCATGATAGCCATTTCTGCCCTGGGAAGAAAGTTTTTGGCTATCCACTCTATCTATGCCTCTGATCATCTTGTACATCTCTATCAAGTCACCCCCTTCCTTCTTTGCTCCAATGAGAAAAGCCCTAGCTCCCTCAACCTTTCTTCATAAGACATCCCCTCCACTCCAGGCAGCATCCTGATAAATCTCCTCTCGAAAGCTTCCACATCCTTCCTATAATGAGGCAACCAGAACAATATTCCAAGTGTGATCTAACAAGGGTTTTGTAGAGGTGCAGCATAACCTCGTGGCTCTTAAACTCAATCCCCCTGTTAATAAAAGTCAACACACCATACACTTTCTTAATGGCCCTATCAACTTGGGTGGCAACTTTGAGGGATCTATGCACCTGGACACCAAGATCCCGCTGTTCTTCCACAATGCCAAGAATCCTGTCTTTAACCCTGTATTCTACATTCAAATTCGATCTTTCAAAATGAATCACTTCACATTTTTTTATGTGCCACTTCTCAGTCCAGCTCTGCATCCTGTCAATGTCCCATTGCAACCTACAAACCCATCCTTCCACTTCCTCATTGAAGTCATTTATACAAATCACAAAAAGCAGAGGTCCCAGAACCGATCTCTGTGGAACACCACTGGTCACAGAGCTCCAGGTTGAAAATTTCCCTTCTACTACTACCCTCCGCCTTTTATGGGCTAGCCAATTTTGTATCCAGTCAGCCAGATTTCTTTGTATCATATACCCCTTACTTTCTGAATGAGCCTACCATGGGGAACCTTATCAAACACCTTGCTAAAATGCATATATACCGCATCTACTGCTCTACCTTCATCAATGTGTCACATCCTCAAAGAATTGAAGAAGGCTTGTGAGACCTGCCACTCACAAAGTCATGCTGACTATCAATCAAGCTATGCCTTTCCAAATAATTACAAACTCTAAATATGTGCCCACCACCGATGTAAGACTAACTGGTCTGTAATTCCCAGGGGTCATCCCTATTCCTCTTCTTGAACATTTGCCACCCCCCAATCATCTGGCACTACTCCAGTGGACAGTGAGGATGCAAACACCATCGCCAAAGGCACTGCAATCTCTTCCCTCACTTTCCGAAAGTAACCTTGGGTATATTCCGTCTGGCCCAGGAAACTTACCTATCCTCATGTTTTTTTTAAATTTCCAGCACATGCTCCTTAACATCAACCTGATCGAACATATCAGCTTGTTTCACACTTTCCTCACAAATGACAAGGTTCCTCTCACTAGTGAATACTGTAGCAAAGTAATTAAGCACCTGCCGACCTCCTTCGATTCCAGGCACAAGTTCCTTCCACTATCCCTGATTGGCCCCACCTTCACTCTGGCCATCCTCTTATTCCTCATATAATTATACAACACCCTGGGGTTTTCCTTAATCCTACTTGCCAAGGCTTTTTCATGCCCCTTCTAGCTCTCCTAATGGTATGTTGCTTCCCAGATGCCAGGGTTAGGGATGTCCTGGATTGAGTCTAAGGGGGAGGGTGAGCAGCCAGAAGTCATGGCATACTTCGATACCAATGACATAGCTCGGAAAACGATTGAGGATCGGAATAGTGAATATAGCAAGTTAGGTTGGAAGCTAAAAAGCAGGAGCAGAGCAGTAATCTCAGTGCCACTAGCTAGGGAGGCTAGGAACAGAGTGCAACTGAACACATAGCTGCAGAACTGGTGTAGGAGAGAGGGCTTCAGATATGTGGATCATTGGGATACTTTCTGGAGAAAGTGGCAACTGTATAAGAACAGATTGCACCAGAACTGGAAGGGTACCAATATCCTGGGCCGAAGGTTTGCTAGAGCTCTTCGGGAGGACTTAAAAACTAGTTCCATCCTTCAGTACCTTCCCGGCCACCTTGTAACCCTCTAGAGCTCTGCCTGATCCTTGTTTCCTCAACCTTAAGTAAGCTTCCTTCTTCCTCTTGACTGGATGTTCCACATCTCTTGTCATCCAAGGTTCCTTCACCCTACCATCTCTTCCTTGCCTCAGTGGGACAAACCTATCTCGCAGTCGCAGCAAGTGTTCCCTAAACAGCCTCCACATTTCTGTCGTGCATTTCCCTGAGAATATCTGCTTCTAATTTACACTCCACAGTTCCTGTCTAATAGCATTGTAAACACCCTCTTCCAATTAAATAATTTCCCATACCATCTACTCCTCTCCCTCTCCATGCCTATAGTAAAGGTCAAGGAGTTGAGATCACCATCACCAAAATGCTCTCCCACTGAGAGATCTGCGACCTGACCTGGTTCATTGCCAAGCACCAAATCCAATATGGCCACCCCTCTAGTTGTATCTACTAGTACATATTGAGTCAGGAATCCTTCCTGGACGCACCTAACAAAACCTGCCCCATCCAAACTATTTGCAGTAAGGAAATTCCAATCAATATTAGGGAAGTTGAAGTCACCCATGACAACAACCGTTACTTCTGCACCTTTCAAAAATCTTTCTCCCAGTCTGCTCCTCTGTATCTCTGTTGCTATTGGAGGATCCACAGAAAACTCCCAAAAAAGTGACTGCTCCTTTCCTGTTCAGTATCCTTCCACCGACACTCTCATTCGTCTGGCCGAACTGGTCCTCACCCTTAACAATTAAAAAATGGACTCCAGACTGACTTCCACCCATACTGACTAGTAGACAAACCCTCCTCGATGACCTCCCTTTCTGCAGCTGTTATACTATCCCAGATTAGCAATGCCACTACCTCACCTCTTTTACCTCTCTCCCTCCCTATTCCTTTTGAAACATCTAAACTGGAGTATCCAACAACCATTCCTGCCGCAGTGATATCCAAGTCTCTGAAATGGCCACAACATCATAGCGCCAAGTACTGATCCATGGTCTAAGCTCATCACCCTTATTCCTGACACTTCTTGCGTTAAAATAAACACACTTCAACCCATCACACTGACTATCAACTGTCTATCCTTCCTCACAGACTCTCTGCACGCTGTATCTGCCTGTTCATTTGCTACCATATCCTCTGATCCGTAGCTCTGGTTCCCATTCCCCTGCCAAACTAGTTTTTTAACCCTCCCGAAGAGCTCTAACAAACCTCCAGCCCAGGCTATTGGTACCCTTCCAGTTCAGATGCAATCTGTTCACCTTGTACAGTTCCCACTTCCCCAGAAGGTATCCCAATGATCCACATATCTGAAGCCCTCCCTCCTACATCAGTTCTGCAGCCACATGTTCAGCTGCACTTGCTCTCTGTTCCTAGCCTCCCTAGCCATTGGCACTGAAATTACTACTCTACTCATCCTGCCTTTTAGCTTCCAACCTAATTCCCTATATTCACTATTCAGATCCTCATCTCTTTTCTTAGCTAAGTCATTGGTACCGAAGTATACCATGACTTCTGGCTGCTTACCCCTCCCCCCGTAGACTCAATCCAGGACATCCCTGACCCTGACACCCGGGAAGCAATATACCATCCGGGAGTCTCATTCGTGACCACAGAATCTCCTGTCTGCTCCTCTAACCATTGAATCTCCTATTACTATCGTTCTCCTATTCTCCCTCTTCACTTCTGAACCACAGAGCCAGGCCCAATGCCAGATACGAGGCCAGTGTGGCTTTCCCCTGGTAGATACTCCCAAGAGTATACAAAGTGGTATACTTATTACTGAGGGGAACGGCCACAGGGAATCCCTGCACTCAATGCCTATTCCCTTTGCCTCTCCTGATGGTCTATCTTTATCCTGTAACTTAGTTGTGACTACCTCCCTATAACTCCTCTCTATCACCCCCTCAGCCTCCCAAATGCTCCAGTTCCCTAACATGGTCTGTGAGGAGCTGGAGTTGGGTGCACTTCTTGCAGGTGAAGTCAGCAGAGACACTAATGGTGACCCTTATCTCCCACATCCTGCAACAAGAGCATGCAACTGCCCTAACTTCCATTCTTTCTGCTCTAAATTGCCAAGGGATTAAAAAAAATCCTTACCTTACCAAAGCTCCAGTCTTTTTTTTATTAGAGGTGGAGGACAGGTGAGAGCACTACACATGTAGTGTTTTGGGTTTAGCCACTGACTGAATATATTAGTTCACTTACCCAGCAGACCCCATGTCCACTTCCGCTCCTGTTCAGCCTTCGCTCTGCTGATTCACGTGGTAAGCATTTTATATTCTAATTTACCTTCCCGGCTACTGCCGGCATGTGCTTTCTTGACTCCCACTGCTGTTTCCATGCATCTTCAGCCTTTGCCTTTCCAGGCAGTGCTATCAAACGTGCCTTGGCGTTTTGCTGCAGTGCACCTTGTAGATGATACACACTGTTACCACAGTGCATCAGTAGTGAATGAAATGAATGTTGAAACTGGTGGATGCGGTCTCAAATAGGTTGCTTTGTCCTTGATAGTGTCAAGCTTCTTGAAGTTTAACTCATCCAGGCAAGTGCAAAATATTGTATCACACTTTTTATGTGTCATGGCATTAGTGAGACAGAGGGAGTGTTACTCACTGTGTAATTCCCAGATTCTCACCCGCTTTCTCACCCGTACCAAAATATATATGTGGCTTTTCCCGTTCAGTTTCTGGTTAATAGTAAACTCAAGATATTGATAATAGGGGATTTGGTGAGAGTAATGCCATTGAATGTCAAGCAGCGATAATTACTTTCTTGTGAGAGATGGTTATTGTCTGGCAATTGTTTGGTTGTAATGTTACTTGACAATCCAAGCCTGGATATTCTCCAGATCTTGCTGCGTTTGGACCTGGACTGCCTCTGTGCCTAAGGAGTCACAAATAGTGCTGAACAATGCATTCAACTGTAAACATCTCCATTTTTGATTTTATGATGAAAGGGAGGTAATTGAAGAAGCATCTAAAGACACTACCTTAAGGAACTCCTGAAGACATGTCCCAGAGCTGAGATCACAAACTTCAAACAACAACAATCATGTTCTTTTGTGCTAGGTATGACTACAACTAGAGAAGAGTTTCCTCTTTAATACACTTCAATATGGTTTTCCTTGATACTATATTTGGTCAAATGCAGCCTTGTCAAAGGCAGTGATGCTCACTTCCCCTTCTGAACTCAGCTCTTTTGTCTATGACTGAACAATTAAGGTTAGGAATTGAGTAGGTCAGGTGGAACCTGAATTGTCACTGAGCAGGCTATTACCAACCAAATGCTGCACTATGGAATTGTTGATGGTCCATTTCACCATTTTACTGATCATTGAGAGTAGACTGATGGGGCAATAATTGGCTAGGTTGGATTTGACCTACTTTTGGGTACAGGATACTCCTGGACATTTTTCCACATTGTTGGGATTTTGTTTCCACAAGAACAGTACAGTGATCAATTCTACCATATAAATACTGTGGCTACACTAGCAGGTCAAGGACTAGGAATCATGCAGCAAGTAACTCACCTCCTATTTGCCCAATATGTGTTCACATCTACAAGGCACAAGTCAGGAGTCTGATGAAATACTCTCCATTTGTCTGGAAGAGGGCAACCCCATCAACGTTTAAGAAATTTGACACCATCCAGGACAAAGCAGCCTGCTTGATCGGTATCATATGTATAAACATTCACTCCCTACAGCACTAATGTTCATTAGCAGCAGTGCATACTATTTACAAGATACAGAGCAGCAACTCTGTATTCCTTCAATAACAAGTGTTCCTTCAACAACACTTTCCAAACTCGTGAGCTCTACAATCTAAAACGTCAGTCAGAGCAGGTGCATGTGAATGCAACCACTTGTATGTTCCCCTCCTAGCTATTCGCAAGGCTGATCTTGAATGATATCACCGTTCCTTCATCCCTGCTGCATTAAACTCTCGGAACTCCCTTCTAAATGGTATTGAGTGCCCCTACATGCCAAGGACTGCAGTCGTTCACGAAAAGCAGCTCACCACCAATTTCTCCACGGACATTTGAGATAGGAAGCAATGATTGGCCAAGGCCAGAAATGCCCATGTCCCAAGAACAAGCTAAAAAATATAAATAGTCATTTGGCAACACAGAAGTTGGGTACCACTGCAAGTAACATGCTTTGTCAAAGCCTTTTGTCTGCCATTCATCAGAATCAACTTGTAGGTAATTAGATTAGATTACTTACAGTGTGGAAACAGGCCCTTCGGCCCAACAAGTCCACACCGCCCCGCCGAAGCGTAACCCACCCATACATCTACATCTACCCCTTACCTAACACTACGGGCAATTTAGCATGGCCAATTCACCTGACCTGCACATCTTTGGACTGTGGGAGGAAACCGGAGCACCCGGAGGAAACCCACGCAGACACGGGGAGAACATGCAAACTCCACACAGTCAGTCGCCTGAGGCGGGAATTGAACCCGGGTCTCCGGCGCTGTGAGGCAGCAGTGCTAACCACTGTGCCACCGTGCCGCCCACTGAAAGAATACCAATTCAAGGGGAAAACCAACATTAATACTGTATGTAGTATAAATACTCTCATAAAGTACAAACATTGGTTTTTCTCCTCATATAGTCATGAATTGCCTTTAGTGCAAGACAAAAAGCTTTGAAAAATTCTTTTTTAGTAATACTAACATTAATAAATACTAAATATTCCTAGCTTTCTAATAAGTGCAGCCTTATTGTCTCATTTCAAGTGAAAAATGACATAGTTCCTTTAGTTGTGGATGTCCATAATAGTAGTGCAGAAGCTAAAGTCTGTCCAGATTAGGTAAAATACAAAATCAGTTACATTAGTAGTCGAAACAGCTGGGATGTTAGGACAGACAGGCTGAGCATAATCCAGTTGAAATCTCTGCCATCCAAGCAAGGAGGTCACCCAGACCAGTTCATTTTGTGGATCATATTCTCAGCTTCCAATAACTTTACACTTTGTTTTATCATCCTATCATCAAAATCTGCTACATATTGAAAGGCACTTGCAAAGAAAGGCAGACACCAAGATGAACAGTTCACATGTTTAATTACATCATTGCACACTACACATGCTGATATCATATAAATACAAAGAGAAATAATGTATCACTTGCTAAAGTAGTGTGAAGAAACAACTAGGTGTTCAGCTACTTTGTTACTAAACATAGAAAAAGATATCAACATCTAAGACCACAAGGTATCTCCAGGTGGGACTTGCTCCCCAGAACCACAAGGCTGCTCCTTAAATAAAGTGGCAGAAAACACAATATGTGGCAGATTTGCTAAATACCAACAGGAGATCATAAACTATTTTCAGAGTAGATTCTTAAATTTACAGGCTTGGGAAGCACAAAATAATTAGGAGTCCAATGAGGAGCACAGTAAAATCTCAAACTGTTGGCCAATGTATAACCAACTGCTCTGAAGAATTTTGTCTCACATACAAACAAGACACTAATACAAATATTAACTAAAAATGTTCCAAATTTATTGTTCTCTTTGTTCTGGGGAGTTACAGAAACAAAGTGGACATTTTAGAAAAGTACACAAAATGTTTCACAAATCAACACCTCTTAGGAAAAGGGCAATGTTATGGATTTGAAACAATGAGTTTGAAGGAAAAGCAATTTATGTTTTCAATGGCCGAGATAATTACCACTGAACTATAAAATGATGAACAGTACATCAGTACTGGACACAAATACTGCCCCAAGATTGTACTCAGTCCTAACACTGACCTATCTTAGAAGACCGTATTCTGTTCTAACACTGACCTATCTTAGAAATGTTAAAGAAGCTAGGAGTATTATCTGCACGTTATGAAAGACAAAAATACACCCAATCCAATTTGGTCAATACAAATCATATGTGGTTGTTTGGAGAACAAACAGAATATGGAAACTATATGTACCCTTATTATGGATCCATACCCATTTTCCATGTGCTTCTTCAAAGGCACTCTCTGGAAATTATTGAAAAGAGATGGAGCTTGCTCACACCCACCTCTACTATTGGGAATGCTTAGGTGTCACAGCTGTCAGATTTCTGATTTGGCTAATAGCATTTACATCCTGCCTGACATGTATACCAAGACAGTGAGCTTGAAGGCAACCAATTAGAATGCTAACTCTGGGAATATCACTGTACCGATTTGGCACTTGGCAAGTGTGGATTTGGGACTCTCAATTTACCCAATATTGGAGTATGATATGTAATGCCTTGACCTATTGTCTCTCCCATAGATTGATTACATAGTTTAAATAATTTTATCTTCATTATTTGGCTTATTAAATTATTCCAATTTTTGGCAACCTTTGAGAATGTGGATTCTAACTTTAATTCTCAGTATTTCCATATACTTATAAACATAATGAATGAATTCCTAGAATTAGTCACACTCAAGTTGCTTTGCAGTTTGATATCAGGTTCTGAATATTGAATACAATTTAAAAGACTGCAAAGGTGTATTTCCACATCATATGGTATATCTATTGGTCTCCTTCTGTATACAAGAAAAGCCGTTTCAATATACAGACCACAACTGTCTTGCAAACTGTCAAATGAATTAAGCAAACATCTCTGCATGCCTCCTGAGGAATGTGTAACAATAAGAACGCAACCTGAAGCAGGACAGTTTAAATTCTATTCAACGAACTGTTGATAAAAAGGATTCTATTGATAATGGAAGTGAAAATTAGACACAAAGTTTTCAGTCTTCTTGAGCTACTGTGTTATTAATATATGATGCCTTTACTGGATTAGTGGGCAGATACATTGTCCAGTATACTTAATTATTCCTTGGTATAATCCTGACTGGTTAATTATAATTAAGGCTAATGATGGGGCATAAGCTTTTGCTTTAACAGCCATCAACCAGAGAGGAAGCCAAATAATTCAGTCAGGGCACCTTTTCCTAAAGCTTGTCCAGTAACTTATACATAAATATAAGGAAAGATGGGGATGGGTTTATGTGTGAGATTCTCATTCGAGAGTGAAAAGCACAGCATGTCAGGCAGCATCCAAGGAGCAGGAGTATCGACGTTTCGGGCTGACCTGCTGTGCTTTTCCAGCTCTATCCCTCCAGCATCTGCAGTCTTCACTTTCTCCTCCTTGTGAGATTCTCATGTTGACTAACCAACTGCTATTCACCATTTAGAACCATATACAAATGAACTCATGAAGAAAGGTGGCCTTATTAAAAAATGGCTGTGCCTGACTTTAAATCACCAAGTCCAGCAGATAAGACAATGGGAGAGAAATGCAGAGAATTTCACAGCACAGACTGTATTCTTTTGGCCCATTAAACCAAATCTTTGAAATATTATTCTAATTAATTCTTTTCCCCATGGTCCTGCAATTAGAACAAGAAAAACATTGGACTTAATATTTGCCCTACCTCAAGAGTGGAAGGAAATGCCAAGAAAACAGTCCAAAATGAAGCAGTAGCAGACTGTTAGCCAACAGCCTGCTTTTGTGCACAACACATATGTATGAATAAGTACAAGTACCTCCTTTCTCAAATAGAATTTAACATTTAGAAGTTCAATTTAAGACATTCCAAAGGGAACTGAAAAGTGGATAATAAATGTGAAGACCTAGTTTCAAAACCTTACACTTTAGACCATCTATTTTAATGGAGGAACAATTATTATCTGTTCAGTTTAAATACTGTGATATTATTATAAGGGTACTGATTGTACAGAAACAACTAAATCACAACAATTGTACATGTACAGTTATAAGTTCAAAAATTTATTGTCTAGAATTGAAGGTCAGTGTTGAGGTTGTAGCCACAGAAACTGACGAGCAAGCTTGGTATTCAGACTAACTTAGAACAAGTTTGCAGGAAACCTGAACTGATAATAGCAGTAAATCCATAATCTCTCAATTTATAACCATATATTTGAAGAGCATTGGAGTATTGATAAGCAGTTTGTCTACCCTTGAGATCCGCCAGCACTCAATGAAAGATAATCACTAACAGAACAACAATACCAACCATCAATCATACACATCTGAAAAACAATGAAATGCAAAAGGAAATAGTTTTCATCCTTTTTGCAGAATATGACAGCAAGAAGATGTGCAGCTGAACTTTGCTCCCAAAGTGGTTAGTGTGATCACTAATTTCCCAGCTCACTACATCCACTTTTGAAAAAAAAGCCCTGTCAGACTTGATTTTCATCTGAAGGTGGGTGTGGGAACTGTCAGGCCCACTGCCTTCGAACGCAGATTGGAGGTGACCACGGGGGCTGAGTGCCAAAAGTGGCCTTTTTAAAAGGCCTATAACAGTTCTCCAGAACTTCCTTACAGTTGTTTAATTAAATATTCTGCCCTCTAAATCTCAAAATTTACACCTCATTATTTCCGATACACCTGCCATGCCCCAGACATGCCACTCATTCCTCTCATCCAACCCAATGGCCCCTGATAGCCCCAGGCCAATCTAGTACCAACCAAAGCCATTCATCATCCCAATAAATCCTGATAACTTTCCATGTCATTTTAATGCCAACTCACCCACCATCCTTTCGTCTTTCACTCTCTATGCCAACACATCCATACACAGACCACAAGGGCAATGTTGAAATGGAATAAATTAAAGAACTAAATAGCTATGGCAGACTTTACTACGGCTTAAAAAGAAAACACTCCTATTCATGAAAGCACATTCAAACTTTAAAAGCATTGTAAGTACTTGGTCCTTTATAAAAAGAATATGCAAAATCCAAATCAAAGTTATCCTTTTGTAACCTTTTTGACCCATCATTCAAGCTGTGAACGTAAAAAAGGCCCCTGCTGAAATAATTGCAGGTTGTAGATAACAACTGACCAATAATTAAGGAACAGTAACACTTAGGGCAATCTCAACGAGAAGCTGTTTTCACTGCTAGAACATTCGTTTTTAACTCTCACTGAGACGGAGAAACAGTTCTTCAGATAAGAAGGGGTTAGAGATTTTAATAAATTCATGGTGTGGCAGTTCTACAGACCTCATAATCATTCATGAACATTTATGTCTCCTATATAAATTGATGATCACACAGAAGGCTATCAGCCAATTGAGAGGCCAATCTGCTGTGAGATTAGCAATGGTGTGACATCACCAATCGGAACACTATGTAGGTGCAGGGAAAACATGCTCATTGGTGAGTAGGATTGATGAGTACATCTATTATTTAAACTAAAAGTAAGGTTTTCAGTTTGTGCTTAGGTCTCTAGACTTCTTTCATCTCTTTTTCTTAAAAATGGCTTGTTATGTACAAGATTGATACTGGTGTAAAATAATTACAGAAAAGAGCAGCTGAAAAGAGCAGAAAAGAGCAGCTGGGATAGTATTGCAGTTCGGGTGATGTGTTGCTGCAGCAACATGTAGAAGCTGCTGCACACCAAAATATCGATGGCGAACACGTATAGTTTGTGTGGAGCACAAGATACTTTGGATCCAAGTTGAAGAACTGCAGTCCCCGTTGCAGACACTGTGCCACATCAAGAAGGGGGAAAGTTATATGGACACTTTGCTCCAGGAGGTCGACACATCCTTCAGACTTGGTATTTAAAATTTTATCAGTCATCAGGGACAGCCAAGTGTGACTGCAGTATGGTAGGTATGGGGGACCAGGGGATAGCGTTCGACGAGCTCAGCCCTGTAAATATCCAACTGTTATGTGGTTCATCCAAACTTTGTGGATGAGAATGAGGACTGAGGGAAGATGGGTGAACTGACCACAGCTCCCAGGTTCAAGGAGCCATTCAAATGCGGGAGGAAATAGGAACATAACAGCGGTAGGGGACAGTATAATCTGAGGGACAGATGTTGTCCTCTGCAGTCATAACCAGGCTGTGCTGCCTTTCTGGTGCAAGGGTTAAGGACATTTCTTCAGGGCTGGAGAGGAATCTGAGGTGGGAGTGAAGGAATCCAGTTATCATCATTGGTACCAATGACATTGACTGGACCAGAAAGGAGTTGTTGAGGAAGGGAACTGTTCAAGTGGGATGTGTTTTACTTCAAACATGCTACGACATAATATCCCAGTAAATAGAATAACTAGGGCTGCAGTCAGCGTTTAAACGAAATAGAGATGAGCAGGTGTTTGGGATAAATGTAGAAGATTTAAAATCCATTTTGGTTAGAAAAATAGATTAAATAAAAAATATTTAGAATCCATATAGATGGAGGTAAGAAATAACAAAGGGAATAAGACAATGGTGGGAGTACTCACTTGGCCCCTAACAGCAGCTATACTGTAAGACAGAGAATAAAGTAGGAGATAATGAGGACATTGTTGCATCGCTACAGTATTACCAGACCATAGGGACTGCTCTCTCATTAGAGAGATACAACCGGTGGTGATTTAACCTGAGGGCCAAGGTGAGGGAGGAGATTGAGAAGGAGAGTCCTTCATGGTAACCTCAAACCAGTGCTGGGAATTGAACCCACACTGTTGGCATCACACTGCTCTGTCAACTAACAGTCCAGCCAACTGAGCTAAACTAAAAGCAAATGGAGAAAATAATCTTTGAGGCAAGCAAATAATATGAAAAATTTTAGCAAGAACTTTAAGTACACAAAAAGGAAGAGAGAGGCCAAAGTGAACAAGGCCCCTTAGAGAATAAAGCTCGGGGAATAATTTCTGAGAACCAGGAAATGGTAGAGGCATTGAAGGAACATTTTACATTAGTCTTCATAGTAGAAGACATGAATAGCATTTCAAAAGTACTAAATAATCAAGATGCAGAAAGTGAGGCCATGAGGGAAATGGAAGGTGGGTGAGTTGGCAATAAACACAGTAACTATCACTGGAGAAAAAGTACTAGGGAAACTAATGGGGCTGAAGGCTGATAAGTCCCCTCAACCTGGAGGGTTGCATCATAGGATATTATAGCAAGTAGCCACAGAGATAGTGGATGTACTGGTAATGTCTTCCAAGAATTCTTAGATTCTGGAAGAGATCCAGAGAACTGAAAAGCTGCCAGTCCTTAGGGGGCTTGACAAGATAGATGTAGAAAGATGGTTTCAGTTTGTGAGAAAATCTACAACCCGAGGGCATAATGTCAGAGTAAGGGGTCACGTATTAAAGACAAACACAAAGAGGAATTTCTTCTCTCAGAGGGTAGTGAACCAATGGAATTCTTTACATGTGCAGGTTTTCAGGCTGAAGTAGACAGGTTTTTAATCAGTAAAGGATATCAAGATTATGCGGAAAATGTGGGAAGTGAATCAGCCATAATCTTATTGAAGGCAGAGCAGACATGATGGACTGTGCGGCGTACTTCATATAGTCATATGAAGGACATAAATACCTTGCAGATGGCAGCCTCAGGAAGAGGAACTCCAGTCATGGGTCATGGAGGATGCCCCTCACATTGAAGAAGTGATTGTAGGCAGGCTTTCACCAAGATGAGCAGCTTGATGAGGCCCAGAGGAGGTATACATCTCATTTCTGATATTTCTTAACGGGTCAGTACTTCCAAGTTAGATATTTGATCTACTTAACTCAGCATTGTTACAGCTTTGCTAAGACTGAGAAGTACAAGGAGGAGGAGCAGAAAGTGTCATGACAGTGGAATTGGAGACAAAAAGTTCAGGGAGTTACATTACAGAAATGCAAGCAGTGCTTGAATGTCTTCAGCACCATAGAGCAGTCTACTGAGAAAGTGTATATATTGAGTGTTCTAGGTGCCTGCAGACAAGTGAAAAGCAGTGCTGCAGGTGTGTCTGCATGACTAGAGAAGCCATCATCTATCATCAGTCACCTCCTCTGAGCATATCTGCAGCCACACAGCTGGGGAGGAAGTATTATGCCTGCAATGCTGAAGATTACAGCTACATTGAACTTAGTCATCGCAGGCTTCTTTCAAACCTCAATTGGCGACTTGAGTTATCTTCCAATTGTAGTCTACAAGTGGGCGACACAGTGGTTAGCACTGCTGCCTCATAGCGCCAGAGACCCGGGTTCAATTCCCACCTCAGGTGACTGACTGTGTGGAGTTTGCACATTCTCCCCGTGTCTGTGCGGGTTTCCTCTGGGTGCTCCGGTTTCCTCCCACAGTCCAAAAATGTGCAGGTCAGGTGAATTCGCCAAGCTAAATTGCCCATAGTGTTAGGTGAAGGGATAAATTTGGGAGAATGGGTCTGGGTGGATTGCGCTTCGGTGGGTCGGTGTGGACTTGTTGGGCCGAAGGGCCTGTTTCCACACTGTAACTAATCTAAGTGCATTCAAGAGTTTACTAATGCCCTTTTTATGAAAGCAATACATTTTATCTAGTTCACCATGAATACAGACAGCCTAGCTATTTGAGCAATCAGACTTACAGCCAACGTTGGTTCCCTCAGATACAGCGGGTGAATAATTGAATGCATGTGACATCCAGAGCTAAGCCAAATTTCTGAACTGAATGGGGTTCACTCCGTCAGTGTACAGCCATTGCCCAGGAAGCTTTCAAATCCTTGATATCTTGCACAATTACCCACACCCTCCAGATTATCTCCAAAGCTGGTTTCTAGGTGACAAGGCATACTCCCTAAAGTCACAGGTGGTGTGAAACCTTCAAGCTGACGGTGAACAATGTTACAATGCATCCACTGGTGCCATCATTGAACAGGCTAAGTGGTCTGAAGATGCTCTTCCACTGCCTGAACCACCCAAGAGTAGCACTCCAGTACTCATTGAGAGGATCTCCAGAAGTGATTATTTGCTGCATCCTGCATAACTGAGTTCAATGATGGTGTGAGATGAGGAAGTGATGGCACCTGTCTCCTCCAGTGAGGAAGAAGAGTCTCTGACAGGAATGCTGAGGGAGCTAAAAACCTGATATTGGTTGGTTTTGATGCCAAATACCTTTGAGCGAACAACTGTGGATACTCAGAAATATTACTGAATTATGGCATAGAGGAAATCATGTTCTTGCCGTTTAAACGTTAAACATTAAGATATTTCAAGTGCCATTGAATTTTGTTCCTTTGGCACCAAAAAATCCTTGTTCAGTTTCCTGGCCAAAGCAACAATATAGAGTTCTGCAGGTTTACATGGCTCCTGAACCATGACTGAAATGTGGTGCTATCTTTTGGAAGAGTTTTCTCTGTTGCTGTAGCTCCTACTACTCAGGTCTTGAAATCATAGTTGAAAAGCCAATTTTGCGCTGAAACAATTTGAGAATCTCATCATGTCTTTTGCTTACTTTCTCCCTGCTCTTTACAATCAGCAGAAATAAAACTGAACCAAGGGGTAGGAAAGTGAATCCTGACTCTCAATTTCCAAAGCTATTTATCATTCCACAATAAGAACAGCTCCTTCAAACCTCATTCTGTCAGCACATTTTCTTTCTCATTTATTGGATACCCAGGCTCAACGTGCTGTACCTATAATACACAGTTGTATCAATAGCTGAAAACACCATTAATTTGTAAACTCTGATATTTTAGGAGCACTGCTTGACATAATAAATGCACAGTGGTAGCAGACAGTACTATTATCCACTGGGACAATACTGTTTTAAAATAAGATTACTGAATCATCAGTATTTCATTGCATAAGCTAATTTTAAAAGCATCTTGTTCTGAATTTCCTAGTCCAGATTAGAATCAGAATTGCAAAAACAGTACCTGATCAAGATTGTGATTTGCCCAGCCCACTAAAGCTGATTCTACCAGGCTTATTCATTTTTCATGAAATATTTGCTGATAATACACCCTGCTATTCCTAGATATATTGTTAGTTTTCCCCTACACAATGTGTTAGACACCCTGCTACACATCAATTAACCTTAATTAAATATCCAGTCACTGCCTGATATCAGCATTTACCCTCAATAATTTACAGCAATTCTATATTGCACTTTTCCTTACTTTTATTTATTTTTGATGAAGGATTTATAGAAAATGAAAGTAACTTATTTTATTTGATACAGTAATATAAAACTGAAATGACTAGTGTTGAGTTTAACTATCTGCTATGCTTATGAGTACAATCTACCTATACTTCAGGATTACAGTAACTCACTATTGATTATACAAAATTCCCTTGTTAAACTAACTGTCGTAAAAGTTTGAAACGAGAAGAATTAGGAGTAGGCTGACAAAAAATTCATGTAAGATAAATGGATAGTTTGGTTTTATCGCTTAGATGCATTGAAGAATATAAAATCCATCTTTAACTGTTGTATGCATGTGAAAGAAATCAATATTAGGTAAGTAGCTTTTTCAAATCTCGAAGCTACTTCCAGAAACATTGTACAAATCTTTATGCTAAAATCACCTAATTAGTTTGAAGGAATGCTGCCAATCACAACATCATAACTCAGTAAATCTAATTTGGCAGTAACTGGTGGTTAAGATGTATGCTGTTCAGTCATGTTTTCAGTGGGATCTACTCAGCACATCTCTGAAAACTTTAATTCCTGCCAAATTGTGTTGTACTATTGTATAAAATCAAGAATTACTACACATATGCATTACACTATTGAAGAAGTGTTTTATTCCTGAACAAACAACATGCCAACGAAAAAGACTACTCACATTCAAAAGATGGGTGTGACACAATAGTCCAATAAGTGGGACCATTCTCAGTCCCCAAATGATTGTACCATCCACTGTGAATGTACTAATTTGCATTCCAGTAGTACATCTGTAGAGGCAGTAAAGCACTGCTGGCAGTAACAAGCTTTACCAAATGACAATGAATAATATAGTGCTGAATAAAACTGTCCTGAAGAAGCCAATTGAACATGAAGTGTTAACTCTTCACAAATGCTGTCAGCTCTGCTGAGTTTCTCTAGCACTTTCTCTTCTTATTAGCTGAGTAATCTAGTCAAGTTCATGAAGAAGCGTTATATCCTTTCAGCTTAAAAGTTCCTAGCCTACATATCACTCAGAGCTGCTGCAAAGTAATGGTAATTTTTAATTGGTGTCTCTTATTTCCATTCAAAGAAAATCACATAGCTACATTTGACAACGTACATGAAACCCAATTAATGTACTATCATACTGATGTGTAATTCAGTTATTGAATCCAACATCCAGGGCCACGTGCTTTCATGTTTAATGTGGATTGCAGTGTTAGTTATCCAGTCATGGGGCTCTGAACCACATTTTGTTTTTTCTTTGTCAGTAATGTAGTGTATTGCAGGAAGTGCTGCAGCTTTCACTACACCATTCACCCCTGAAAGAGGGTGCAAGTTTGTTGTTAGTGTCCTTGTTTAAGTGTCTTGCAACAATACTATATACAAAAGATCTTCCATCTAGAGAAGTAATGCAAAAAGAATCTAGGATAAAATATTTTATAAATAACCAAACCAATACCAATGAACTGCGGCTAAAGCTCTTATCTCTCAGATTTCTGAGGTTCTGTGTTTTATTAAGCAGTGTGAAATGTTCCTCTTGTTATTTGTTCAAAAGA
The DNA here is from genome assembly GCF_047496795.1 of Chiloscyllium punctatum. NCBI lineage: Eukaryota > Metazoa > Chordata > Chondrichthyes > Orectolobiformes > Hemiscylliidae > Chiloscyllium > Chiloscyllium punctatum. Next base: position 17,750,683 of record NC_092776.1, on the reverse strand, counting down.
ATTATTAGTCCCAGATCCATACTCTGATGCAAAGATTTGATGCAAATAAAGGGCATGGACAGAGCATGCTGGGGTCATTTGCTTTCTGAATATCAGGAGCTCTGCTGAAAACATCACCTTAATAACACTCCAAGCTAGAAGTAGAAAAGTAGGATTATGTATTGTTGGGCCACAGTAGAAGAGATATTAACTTTACTAGGGTCATCCTGGAGAGCGTTTGTGGTCTGATGAACTGAAGCAAAATAATGAATGTGCCTAGAATCTATATGAGCAAAATCAGAAAAACCTCGTGACTAAACAGTAAAAATGGCATCCTTGAGAAACATTTGCCAATGTAATTAGCATCTCTGCACTACTCCAAATATTGGGGTTTCTATCTCATCTGTCACATTGCATGATAATAGTTCCCTTTCATCTCCCCTCCAACATAACACACAACAGCATAAAAGCCAGTGAGAGCTTAAAGCCATTCCATCAAGTCAAAGAAATTCGAACAGATTAACTTACATTTTTGGCACATTAAAAAGAATGTTACTTCTCAGGTTATATACTTTGGGCATGCTAAAGGCACCAGTGAAAAAGTCCAGAATAACTCCTGATTATTCAGTTAAAAGTAAATAATAAAACAATAATAATTAATTTAAAATATTCAACTCTGCTCAAAGGTCCGGCTTTTGAGTAACTCTGTTGCATGTAGGAAGTGCAACTCGCCTTTGTCCAGCTGTAAATAATCAGCTCCACTTTGATACTTTAATATCCAGAACCCACTGTGTGCAGACAGACTACATAATTCCCGTCATCTACAGGTGTCTTTCCACATCCTTAATCAGCTTTAGTTATAGTCTCACTGGTATACACTAGGTCAGCAATTCAGCACTTGAAATATAGCGGCATTTATTCCATTGCGGGTTTGCAGTGTTTGCTTGACAGTTCCATTAGAAAATGCTCATTGCATCGATAAATTAAAATATATTTATATATATAAAAAGAAATTTTAGTACTTTTTTTCTAGATAATTTGAAGGCACCCAGCCCTTTCGAGAGCATCCACCATCTATTATTTGACAGTACCACCAACCATTTGGATTACGCTCCAGCACCTCCACAGAACTGCCCTCTTGGAAGCCCATGGTTTCCTCATCTCCCTGATAGTCAGCGATTGCAACGTATACTTCTCTCCAGTTATTCTGAATGAACTGAGGTTTCTCCTGGATGCACACTGGTTTTGGTCTCACAGCTGACACGGGAATCCCACCTTTCTGGGAAGTTCTGCCTATAGCATCTGACTCAATTCCTCCACACTTTTCTGTAGGTCTGCCCTTTGTCTGGCTTGAAACTGACATTGCCACAGAGTGTATAGAGTCAGACTCCTCATTCTTCTTTCGTAACCGGACATTGTTGAAAGATGCATTACGGCGGATATTCACTGTAGACTTGATATTCTCACGACACATCATAGATTCATTCCTCCTCAGTGATGCAGCTAGGCTGTTACTTTCTTTGCTCGAAGGGGAAACAAATACAGATTGTGGCCTCACAGCTACCTGTTTCAACCCATTTCTCATTTTTACTGAACCATTCACATTTCCTCCTAGTCTTGCAAACCCTCCAGGAGGTTTTGCAGGAATTGGGGGTGTTACTCGCTTTAGACCAAGGTTGATGTTATTTAATGCCTGAACCTTCTTGTCCACTTTCTCTACATTGTTGAGTTGGTTTTCATTCACTGACCTGTCCCTACTCGGAGTTACAGACTCTCCAGGGCCCTCTGCTGGCCTGCCACTAACATGCTCCAAGTAAAAGATTGGGGCCCATCCCTCATCGTCTCCAATTCTAATAAACCACCAACCACTGTCTTGTTTTTCTAGAACCTCAACCATTATTCCTGCTGGAAAACTGATTTCATTGTCCTGAACTTTTTCATATTTATCCACTGTCTTATACTGACACAGTGATTCTGTTTCCTGATCACTGGGTTTTGCTGGGCCCAGTCCCACCTGGCTGAGTGATGCATTTGTAGAAAGATCCACTGTACTTTTAGTGAAAGAATCTTCTGAATTTTCAGATGATGTCAATGAGATAGTTTCTGCATCATCAATCTTTATCCCTTTTGAGTTGTGTTTCAACTGTCCTGTAGGCCTAAGTTGGCGCCTGATGGTGCTGATCTCCATATTCTGTGCTTCTGGCTTCACCAGTAAAGGCTTTGGTCTCACAGAAGGCTTTGGCCTGGTTATGGGACTAAGAGCAGCTTTCTGTTCTATGTGCGCGTTCGTTTCAGATATCTCCTTGTCTTTTTTTGAGCCAACTTTCTGTGTGGTGCAGTCACTGATATCAGAGATGGATTTGCAGGAATTGTCTCCACTATTTTCAAGATCCTGGTCTTTCCTAGCATCAGTTTTCTTCTCAGATTTTAACTGAAGGTTTTTTAGAGAGTGTTTTGGTGAAATATATTTTGGTGAACAGCTGGTCTCTGATGCTGACACTGCGGCATCAACCTGAGTAATAGTTTCATAAACCTGATTACATACTAAACTATTGCTACTCCCTCCTTGGTTGCATTCCTTATCACTGGGAGGATAGACAAGCTGGTCATCGCGGAACAAGCTTTCTGAAGATTCACCTACTTTGAAGCGGGCTTTTCGCATCGTGGATAATGAGCATGGTTTGCTTTGTTGCTGGCTGGACTCTGGCTGGTCCTGATCAACTGAATCCTCTTTAGCCTGCTCATCAGCAACTAAATTCATGCTGGTCTCAGGCTCATGGTCAAAGATTGCAGCTGGAATATCATACTCTGGTTCCTCAAACTTGGGCTTTTGTTGAATGCATTCACTGTTATTTCCTTGACCTGTTTCCTCAGAATTTGGCTTGCTCTTGGTGGGTGGTGCAGGTGGAGGGATTTTTGGTCGGATTAGTGTGCTGCTTCTTCTGGACAGATTTGGCTTTTTCCTCTTGTCAATGTATGAAGATGGTGCCCAACCCTCCTGCTGCCCAATCTGTACATACCACCAGCCACCTAAATTTTTCTCAATGACCTAAGGATCAAATATGTAAATAATTACTATATACATGTTTCAAGGACAATGAGACACATAGTGCATAAAGCATGGTGCTAGTGCCACAGAGCATGTACATATCTGTATATTTTGTAGCAAATCCTTGCTCTTTGACACATTTTAGTTATAAAACTACTTCAAATTGAAAATATATTACTGAAAGTTGTAAGAAACTGGAATACTGTAACTCTGTAAACCAAATTACAAAGTTAAATGTGTCTAGAAAAGAAAAAATAGTAGAGGTGAGGAAACGTTGCTCGAGTAGAATTTGTAGATATTAATAATGAAGCAAATTGGGAAATGGAGTAAAATCTCCCTCTTTGGTATTTGATGCTAGACACCTAAAACATTCTATGATTATTTTAGTTAAAAACACATTACAAAATTCTCCTGTAAAATAATTTATATTTTGGCAGCAGGTTTCTAAAGGAAACCAAATGAAAATTGCCATCCAAAATCATTCACTTGGGAAAGGTAAGCTCTATCTGATTTAAAAATTTGATAAAACATTTGCTTCTAAATTTATTTGGTGATGAAATCTACATTCCATAGGATTAGTACAGATGAGCCGTTGTCTACACAAATAAATTGTCAAATGTTTTGTTTGGTATGCTAACTCTGGTGTTAAAGTTCTCTATTAAGACAGTTCCTAACTGAATGTGAAATTGAGACTTTAGGTTCCAGGGAAATAGAGTGTGATCTCAGGTGGCTAGGGAATAGAAACTGGTTGAAAACAGACATAAGGTCAGAACTATAAGATGATCTCAGCAGTGGAGTTACTGCAATAGGCTGTAGGAGAACAAAGCCATGACAGAGATGGAAAAGAAGACAAAATCAATTAAATCCACTTGTAGAACTAGAAGCAATCTGGAGAAGTGTTTTCATGGAAATTGTACCTGCAAAATATATACAGAGTAAAGCTACTTGAATGAGATGGTGCCTAACGCTGTGAAGAAAAGGATTTGGAATTCAGTTTGAGGAAGTTCAAAGTTTTGAAGGATTTTGTGTCTGGAATTGTTGTTATATATTCCAACTGGACTGCTAATAAATCTGTGAAATCTACTTTTGTTAGTTTATTGTAAATTCTGTTAGTTTATTGGCTTCCACAAGGTGATAATATTTTGTATATAATTATCAAGCTTTGCTGTGCCAAAACCTTTTTGGAGATTGTTAAACGTGCTGTGTACCTCAGCTTTTTGCCCTCCACGAAAGCTGATCCCATCAGCAATGTGTGTTTGGAATTCTGCAATGGTGTAGTACTCCACTTCAACAGCAGGTGGCTCTGGAGGCTTGGGCAGCTGGAATCCCTGGACAGATTGCAACACAAAAAGTGAACACTGGCAAAAGTCTTAAAATGAACCTGGCATTTTCACAACTATTGTTATTCGATCTATGTGCAGCACACGTTAAAAAAAATGTCAAACATCTGTTACAGTTTATTCTGCTACCAAAAATTTATTCTCACTTGTTTCCATTGTTAATATTTAGTACTTTAGCCTGTCAAAAAAACCAAAAAAGATAAAGTCATTCTATATTTGTTTGCTCCCATTTATTGAATACTTATTTTACTGCTGGAAAGGCACTCTCAAACTGATTATGTAGCAAGAAACTGCTGATAGATCCCTGCTAAATCTGTACCTGGAGATCCTGACTGATGGGGTCATGCAGAGGCAGGACATCCTGTTCCACAACCAAGACAGGCTATGACACCAGGCCATGCCAATCTGGTCCAAGGTGGCCACACGATAGGTTCACTCTTAGCTATCTGGAAGAATGCGCAACACTGTACAAAGAAGGGCAATGACATTCTCCACTCAACCAGAGTAAATGCCCTTTTCTCTCCGATCTCTCAAACTCAATCTATCTCTGCTCCTGCACCCATCTCTCACCAAGGCTCATATTCTACCACTGCCTGCATTATCGTCCAATTCCAAGTCCCAACACCACGAACCCTGCGTGCCCTTTGTGCTGATACTTTCTCACTTGGGACATCTTTGCAACTTCACCAAAAGACACAACGGATACAGTAGATGTATCCTTCTGCTCCACGCTAGCGTGTCCTTGGCGGCGCCATCTACTCTACCTGCAGTCCGCCTTGCATCAGCTCAGGGTCACTCTCTCCCAGACTTGCAACGGACCTCTGCTATCTACTGTATCCTTTGTACCTGATGTGGTTTCCTCTACACCAGGCAGACAGGACGGCAACTTACAGATTGTTTCAGAGAACATGTATGGGACACACCCCACCAGCCAGTGGCTGAACACTTCAACTCCTCCCCCCCACTCCGCCAAGGACAAGCAGGTCCTGGGCCTCCTCCATCGCCAAATATTTACCACCTGACGCCTGGAGAAAGAATACCTCATACTCCACCTTAGGACCCTGCAAAGTCACAGGTGAAGTGCCGGACGACTGAAGGTTGGCTAATGTGGTGCCACTGTTTAAGAAGGGTGGTAAGGACAAGCCAAGGAACTATAGACCAGTGAGTCTGACGTCGGTAGTGGGCAAATTGTTGGAGGGAATCCTAAGGGACAGGATGTACATGTATTTGGAAAGGCAAGGACTGATTAGGAATAGTCAACATGGCTTTGTGCGTGGGAAATCATGTATCACAAAGATGAGTTTTTTGAAGAAGTAACAAAGAGGATTGATGAGGGCAGAGTGGTAGATACGATCTATATGGACTTCAGTAAGGCGTTCAACAAGGTTCCCCATGGGAGACTGATTAGCAAGGTTAGATCTCACTGAATACAGGGAGAACTAGCCATTTGGATACAGAACTGGCTCAAAGGTAGAAGACAGAGGGTGGTGGTGGAGGCTTGTTTTTCAGACTGGAGGCCTGTGACCAGTGGAGTGCCACAAGGATCGGTGCTGGGTCCTCCACTTTTTATCATTTACATAAATGATTTGGATGCGAGCATAAGAGGTACAGTTAGTAAGTTTGCAGATGACACCAAAATTGGAGGTGTAGTGGACAGCGAAGAGGGTTACCTCAGATTACAACGGGATCTTGATCAGATGGGCCAATGGGCTGAGAAATGCAGATGGAGTTTAATTCAGATAAATGCGAGGCGCTGCATTTTGGGAAAGCAAATCTTAGCAGGACTTATATACTTAATGGGTAAGGTCCTAGGGAGTGTTGCTGAACAAAGAGACCTTGGAGTGCAGGTTAAAGCTCCTTGAAAGTGGACTCGCAGTTAGATAGAATAGTGAAGAAGGCGTTTGGTAAGCTTTCTTTTACTGGTCAGAGTATTGAGTACAGGGTTTGGGAGGTCATGTTGCGGCTATACAGGACATTGGTTAGGCCACTATTGGAATATTGCGTGCAATTCTGGTCTCCTTCCTATCGGAAAGATGTTGTGAAACTTGAAAGGATTCAGAAAAGATTTACAAGTATGTTGCCAGGGTTGGAGGATTTGAGCTATAGGGAGAGGCTGAACAAGCTGGGGCTGTTTTCCCTGGAGCGTCGGAGGCTGAGGAGTGACCTTATAGAGGTTTACAAAATTATGAGGGGCATAGATAGGGTAAATAGACAAAGTCTTTTCCCTGAGGTCGGGGAGTCCAGAACTAGAGGGCATAGGTTTAGGGTGAGAGGGGAAAGATATAAAAGAGACCTAAGGGGTAACGTTTTCACAGAGGGTGGTACGAGTATGGAATGAGCTGCCAGAGGAAGTGGTGGAGGCTGGTACAATTGTAACATTTAAGAGGCATTTGGATGGATACATGAATAGGAAGGGTTTGGAGGGATATGGGCTGGGTGCTGACAGATGGGACGAGACCGCATTGGAATATCTGGTCGGCATGGACGGGTTAGACCAAAGGGTCTGTTTCCATGCTGTACATCTCTGTGACTCTATGACTCAATGTGCATTTCACCAGCTTCCTCATTTCCCCTCCCTCTATATTATCCCAGTCCTGAGCCTCCAACTCGGCACCGCCCTCTTGACCTGTTTATCACTTTTCCCATCTATCCGTTCCACCCACCTCTCCGATCTATCACCTTCTCCTCCACCTTCATCTACCTATCGTATTCTCAGCTACCTTCCTCCCAACCTCACTCCCATCCCAACAATCTCTCAGCCCCCCCCACAATCCTCATTCCTGATGAAGGGCTTATGCTTGAAACGTCGATTCTTCTGCTCCTCGGATGCTGCCTGACCTGTTGTGCTTTTCCAGCACCACATACTCAACTCTGATGTCCAGCATCTGCAATCCCCACTTTTTCCACAGTGAATGAAGGCAAGCATCCCTTATGACTTCACTACCTTGTCTACCTGTGCTGACACCTTCAGGGCTCTATGGACATGTACACCAAGATCCCTTTATTCCTCAACCTTCCTTGGATCCTATGGGCTCTTTGGACCAACCTTCCATTGGAACCTTCTCAAAAACCTTAATGAAGTCCATGTAAACTACATCAATTGCACTATCCTCATCAATATTTTTAGTCACCTTTTCAAAAAACTCAATTAAATTAGACAGGATCACCTCCTAACAAATCTGTGCTAACTATCCCTGCTTAATTTCCAAGTGTCTCTCAGAAATTTTTCCAATAATGTCCCTGCCATTGATGTCAAACTAACTGACCTGTAATTACCTGGCTACTCCCTGTTACCCTCTTGAATAAATAAATGACATAAGCCATCCTCCAGTTTTCTGGCACTTCACCAGTAGCCAGCAAAGTATTAAATATCTCTGCCAGGCACCAGCAATCTCCTCCCTTGTCTTCCTTAGCAGCCTGGGATACATTGCCCTGAGGATTTATGCACCTTTATGCCCACTAAAACACATACCATCTCTACCTATAATCTTAACATGTTCTTGAACCTCACCGTCCCAAAAGAAATCCCTGGCTACAATGCCTTTCACCTCTGTGAATACAAATAAGAAATATTAAGATTTCATTCACGTCCTCTGACTCCACGTAAACGTTGCCCCTTTGGTCTCTAATAAGTCCCATTCTTTCCTCTTACTCATGAAAAGCCTTGGGATTTTCCTTAATCCTATATGCCAAAGATATTTTGTGGCCCGTCTTTGCCCTTCTAATTTCTTTTTTAAGCAACCCTAAACTTTCTATAATTTTGAAGGGCCTCCCCTATTTTTTAATGAGCTGTACATGATATATGTTTCCTTCTTTTTCTTTACCAAACTCTCAATATCCCTTGACATCCAGATTTCCCTGGATGTTCTGCCCTTCCCCTTCAATCTTAGAGGAACACAGTACTACTTTTAAAAGATTTCCACTTTACAAATGTAGACCTACCTGCAAGTAGCTACTCCAAGTTTATGTTTGCCAGATCCTTAAATTAGCCTTGCCCAATTTAGGAATTTAACTTCTGCACAATCCTTATCTCTTTTTATAATGCTTGTAGAGTTATGGTCACTATTTCCAAAATGCTCACCCACTTAAACTTTAACCACTTGACTGGCTTCATTCCCTGGGATTAGGTCAAACACTGCCCCGTCTCTAGTAGGACTATCTATGTACTGGCACAAAAAGCTCTCCTGGATGAACTTTAAAAATTCCACTCAACCCCTTTCACACTAAAGCAATCCGAGTTAATGTTAGCAAAATTAAGATCTTCTACGAGTATAGTGGAGGAAATGGCTTGTGGTATTAGCACTTGACCATTAATCCAAAGAGCCAGGTAATGTTCTGGAGGACCTGGGTTTAAATCCTGCCATGGCAGATGGTGGAATTTGGATTGAATAAAAATCTGGAGTTAAGAGTCTAATGCTATTTTGTGAAGGAAACTGTTGTCTTTACCTTTGTCTGGACTACATGTGACTCCAGACCCACAGCAATGTGGTTGATGCTTAAAATACCCTCTGTGCAAAGATGGGCAACAAATGCTGGCCTAGCATGAATAAGAAAAAAACTATAACCCTTTTTCTCTCACATTTTAACGTGATTTTCCTATATATTTGCTCCTCTATCTGCCTTCAGAGACAGTATTATCCCAGCTTTTCTCAGGTCTACTCAGATGCCATCATTTGAAGGTCCTTGTAGGACATCCTCCCTCATTACTGCAGTGATAGTTGCCTTTATCAGTGATGCAAGCCTCCCTCCCACATTATGCCTGAAAGTTCTATACCCTAGAATGTTGAGCTGCCAATTTCTCCAGTCATGTCTCAGTGAGTGCAATAATATCATATTCTCACGTGCTGATCAACACTCTAAGTTCATCTTCTCCTTAGCAGTCAAGCTCCTCGTATTAAAATAGTGACACTTTAGTTTTCCAGAGTTGTCATGAGCATTCTCATGCCCATGTCCTCTCTGGCTACTGGACTGACCTAGCATTCCTTCAATATCTGATTGGACCTTGTTCCTGATTTTATATCTACTCAGTGCCTCATTGCCCTGCCAAATTGGTATAACACCTCTCCAATAGAACATTCTGTCAAGCCTATCAATTTCAGATTTAAAATTAATAATTCATTAATAATTGCTATTTACAGGAGGAGGTTGCAGATTTTTACCACCTTTTGTGTGAAAAGCTTACTAACTTCACTCCTGGATCTAACCTTTGAACTGCAAAACAGCCACTGGACACTTCTGGAAATAAATGTGGGCCTTTTCTCAATCATTTCCCCTGAATATATTGAAAAGTTACATCAAGACCCCTTATAGCTCCTAACTTCCAGAGATACCAAACATTTACTCATGGACTCTCTTCTTGTGGTGTTGGTTCTTGGTATATAAGATTTGGGCTTAGCAACCACAATATAAAACTTGCTAATGTCACTTAAGTTAGGGTTTTAGTGAACAGCAAACCACACAGAAAAATATATCAGAAAGCCATGTGGATACAGAACTGGCTTGAAGGTAGAAGACAGAGGGTGGTAGTGGAGGGTTGCTTTTCAGATTGGAAGCCTGTGATCACTGGTGTGCCACAGGGATCATTGTTGGGTCCACTGCTTTTTGTCATTTATATAAGTGATTTGGATGTAAACGTAGGAGGTATACTTACTAAGTTTTCAGATGACACCAAAATTGGAGGTGTAGTGGACAACGAAGAAGGTTACCTCAGAATATAATGGGATGTTGATCAGATGGGCCCATGAGCTGAGAAGTGGCAGATGAAACTTAATTTAGGTAAATGTGAGGTGCTGTATTTTGGAAAGGCAAATCAGAGCAAGACTTACACACTTAATAGTAGGGTCCTGGGGAGTGTTGCTGAACAAAGAAACCTTGAAGTGCAGGTTCATAGTTTCTTGAAACTGGAGTCGCAGGTAGATAGGATAGTGAAGAAGGTGTTTGGTATACTTTCTTTTATTGGTCAGAGCATTGAGTGTAGGAGTTGTGAGGTCATGTTGCGGCTGTTGGACATTGGTTAGGCCACTTTTGGAATATTGTGTGCAATTCTGGCCTCCCTTCTATCAGAAGGATGTTGTGAAACTTGAATGGGTTCAGAAAAGGTCTACAAGGATGTTGCCAGGGTTGGAAGGTTTGAGCTATAGAGAGAGGCTGTATAGGCTGGGGCTGTTTTCCCTGGAGTGTCAGAAGCTGAGGGTGTGACCTTATAGAGATCTATAAAATCATGAGGGGCATGGATAGGGTAAATAGACAAGGTCATTTTCCTGGGTTGAAGGAGTCGAGAACTGGAGGGATTGATTAGGGTGAGAGGGGAAAGATTTAAAAGGGACCTAAGGGCAGCGTTTTCATGCAGAGGGTGGTGCGTGTATGGAATGAGCTGCCAGAGGAAGTGGTGGAAGCTGGTACAATTACAACATTTAAAAGGCATTTGGATGGGTATATGAATAGGAAGGGTTTAGAGGGATATGGGCCAAGTGCTGGCAAATGGGACTAGATTAGGTTAGGATATCTGGACGGCATGGACAAGTAGGACCAAAGGGTCTGTGTCTATGTTGTATATCTCTATGATTCTAAGGATTGATATCCAGCAGCTTTTACTCCAAAATTTTCATCCAGAGGACAGAGAAAGGTTAGTAATTACAGTTTCAAATCAGAATGATGTATAGCTTGTAGGGGAACTTGCAGGTGACAATGTTCTGATATGTTTGTTCTTTTCGGTGGTAGAGATCGTGGGTTTGGAAGGTTTAGTGAGTGCACTGCTGATACAATAGGAAAACAAAATCCATACATACCAGGCTAGTTTCTCTGCGTGGTGGTGGTTTCTGTCTTAAGTTTGGGGAACCTGTGGGAAAAAATACCAAATTGTGATTACCAAGCAGTCTGAGGCATTAGTGGGCATCACTGTTCATTATTGTCCTTAAATTAAATAGTTTGTTGGGGCCACTTCATTGGGATAATTAAGAGTCAACCATCATGGTTAATTTATCAAAACACGTACACCAGATTTCCTTCCTTAAAAGGCATTAGTGAACCAGATGAATTTTTAAAAAAAATAATTCACAAGTTACATGGTCACCATTAGACTTAATTCCAGATTTTTCTAAACGAATTCAAATTTCATCTTATTGCTGTGGTAGGATTTGAACCTTCCGATCCAGACAATGGGTGTAGTTCTCAGGATTATTAGATCAGTTATATTACCACTACGTCATTGGCTAAACCTTTGTCAAGCAATATACTTGTATTTCAGCATTAGTTGGAACACCGAGTAGAAATTATGTATATTCATGCATGTTCAGAAATATTACTGAGTGTTGTACATTATATCACGTCTGCACTCAAGATATGGGTAGGGTATGGGGATATTTAAGTGACTGCTGGGCATGCACATGGATAGCAGTGAGTTGAGGGGTGCATAGGGTAAGTTACTATATTTTACATTAGGATTAAATCTCGGCACAACATCATGGGCCAAAGGGCCTGTTCTGTGCTGTACCTTTCTATGTTCTATGTTTAATGTTAGCTGGTTCCACTACAGCCTGAGAAGGAGCTAGAATCCACTGTTCTCCCATCAAGAGCATCTGGGACCAGGGAAATAAATTAAGCGCATTTCACTTGAAGTTCCATGAACATATGACTTAGAAATTGATTGTGATATTAAATAGCCTCTGCAGACTCTAAAATGGTAGGCAGAATTAACATGCCCAATCTGAGCTAGAAGTTTAATTTATGTCACATTGGTAAAGACCAAAACAAAAATTGGCCTAAAATGTCCACATCTATGTACAGGCAAAGCAGATGTTTAATGTATGTTCACGTCCCAGCATGAGATTGGTTTTCAGACCGACATGCAACTGAATTTACCATTCCAAAAGAGATTGTTAGATTTCCACCAAAGTAGGTCAGTTTTAGAACTATACTTCTATGAGGTATCAATGCTCTGCATTATTGTAGCAAGGCTTCCTGACTTCTATACTCTACCCCATAGCAATAAAAGCCAATATTCCATTTGCCTTCTTAACTACTTCCTGTGGCTTCATGCTAACTTTGTGCGATCCATATACAAGAGCACCTAGATCCCTCTGCATTCTGTTGTATCATTTCTTTTATATAATATTCTGTCATTTTATTCTTCTTGTCAAAGTGAACAACCTCATATTTCCCTACATTATACTTTATCTGTCAAAATCTTGCCCACTAACATGATCCATCTATATCCCTTTGCAAACATTTTGTATCCGCCTTAACTTTTCTACTATCTTCATAGAGAGTCATAGAGATTTACAGCATGGAAACAGATGCATCTATATCCCTTCAGTCCAACCCGTCCATGCCGACCTGATATCCCAACCCAATCTAGTCCCACCTGCCAGCATCCAGCCCATAACCCTCCAAACCCTTCCTTCATGAATAAACTTTGTTATAATACACAGGCCCTTCATCCAGGTCATTAGTATAGACTACAAATAGGTGTGGCCTCAACAATGATCCCTGGAGCACATTTCTAGTTATAGTTTGCCAACCAGAAATGTCCCGTTTATCCCAACTCTCCTGCTTCCAGTATCAATGCTAATATATCAATCCCAACACCCGGAGTTCATTTTGTACAGCAACCTTTCATTTGGCAACTTAACTGACTGCCTTTTGACATTATATCTACATCACTTTAGGAATGCACTGCTGACAGTCGTAGTACATCAGATAACAGGGATATTTAAGCAACTCTTGGATAAGACATGAAAGATAGTACAATGAAGGGTATGTAGGTTAGTTTGACCATAAGAATAGGATAAAATGCAGGCACAACATCATGGGTCAAAGGGCCTGTACTGTGCTCTACTGTTTGATGTTCTATGTCCTGAGAAGGGACAAGTGTTGAATTTTGAATCATTTGAGCAAAGGTACTAAACCCATACAAACTAACAAACGTAAAATGTAACACAAAACATGGAGTCAATGTAAACATCCACTTGCTCCATCCTTGTAAAAGAATCCTGTCAAACATACTGCATCTGTCCCTTTTTGTAACATACCTTTTTTTTCCACATTGGAAAACAATGCTAACAAGCAGACGGCTCCTGATAAGTCATATCCAAATAGTGAAATGGGAGGTAATGCTGTGATAACTAATAGTCTGGTACAGAGGTAAATGTTTTATTGTAAAGTGATAAAGTGATGGATGGGCTTAAGGTGGAAAGAAGTAAGGCACTGGATAGGAAGAGGTCAGCTTACAGGTTAGTAAAATAAGATCTGTACTTTAAGGTCCAATGCTATTGCACTCACAGAATTTTTCAGCCTGCTGCATTTTCCCTGTTCATCAGCTTAATTTAGTCTAAAACTACTAAATCAGATGACGGCTTATTTCTGTACATCGTATTCCATCTTACATGCTCATACCCAATTTATCTTGTTTTGTTTTGTCAGATAGCTTAGATGCGTCATGTTATGTTCGGTCTAATGTTCAGTATTTAGTGTTCCTATAAAAGACATGCTCATGATATCATCATTACTTCACAGCATGTGATCTGTGGACATAAAGATCTAATAATACAGCTTAGCTCAGATCATTTGAAGCACGACACTCTATGGAAGCATAATCCTTTATTGTAAATACTGCCGTAACACTAGCCTAGATATGATATGCTTGATATGAGAAATGTAATGTTGACATATATTAGTTGAAATAAATGTCTGCTGGATTCTTCAATACTACGGTATGCATGCACAGTTCCTTATGTTACAAGAGTCAACAGGAATTCACCAAAGCTTTTGAGATAGCACCATCTAGAAGGTCATGAGAAGCAAATATATGAAGATTCCACTAGCTGAAAATTAACATCCAAGCCACTCACATCCAGACTTAGAAATATATCGTTATTCCCTCAGTATCACTGGATCAAAATCTTGGAACTTTCTTCTTGAAGACATTAAGAATATGCCTACAGCACATGTACTGCAGCAGTTCAAGAAAGAGCTTCTCAACACATTCTAAAGGATAACTAGGGGCAGTGATAAATTTCGGCTCAGCCAACAACATTCATATCCCATGAATGAATAGAAAAAAAAAATTACTGCATCAGCTAAAAACACCCTTCTGGAAACAAGCTCATACCACGACAGCAGCATCGATGATCTACAAAATAATTCAATCTCTTGATGGTAGATATTTGGGAAACTAATCGAAGATCAACTAGACAATAGCTTTGGACAACAGAGAATTTGGATGAAGAGAAAGCTAATTACCCTTAAACAGCATCTCTTTCCACGAGTGCAGAGTGTTGTGTAGATCTATGCATAGGGCATTAACCACCAAATATGCAAAACTAGTTATTTTTGATTATAATGCAAGTTCTTTCAGACAAATACATTTCTAAGGCTCTCTACAATTAAAAATAAAATAAGTTGCTGAGACACAGACATCCTAGTCACTTTGGTTCCTTGCATTTGATATATAAGTAATAAACTCTTGAAGAACATAGCTCTACCCTCTTTATTGCTAAGGAAGCAGCAGTTTTAATCTATATTGCTACATGTCAAAGAGCACTTTTAATTTATATGGCTTAAAGGTACAGAAAACATTTTTAAGGTTGAATCATGGATAGCATATTTAAAGATTGGAGAACCGCATTGAAAATATTGGACATGTACGTATACTGGTGACGAAGGAGCAGTGCTTCGAAAGCTTGTGATTTTAATAAATCTGCTGGACTATAACTTGGTATTGGGTGACTTCTGACGTTTGTTAGTCAACTGGTCTTTAAAGATTCCCACATTTCAGAGTTGATTTACCCTCAAACAGCTGCTCCAATCTACATTCCTCAGTTCCTACCCAATAAATGCTAGTTAGCCTTCCCTCAATTTAGTACTTTCATTCAGGGACTACTCTTACCCTTATCCAAAAGTAACTTAAAACTTACAGAATATAGTCACTGTTCCTGAAATACGCCTTCCACTAAAATTTGATCACTGACTAGGCTCAGTCCCCAATACCAGTTCGAATACGGCATCTTCCTTTGTTGGACAATTTACAAATTGCCTCAAAAAATCCTTCACACTTTTCTGTAATCTTCTGGATAGGCCTGTAATACATCTCAAGTAATTGTGCCATTCCTATCCCTAAGCTTTACTGATATGGTCTTGCTGGAAGAGCCCTCCAAGGTGTCCTCCCTCAATACAGCTGTGACATTCTCCCTAATCAATAACAAAACTCTCCTACCACTTTTACACTCCCCCCTATCTCACCTGAAACATCTAAGACCTGGAAGGTTACATTGCCAGTCTTGCCTCTCTTTAAACCAATGGAAATAAAAATTGGCTGCACCCAGAAATGGGCACAGTGCTTTTTTCTGACTGAGGGAGCAGTTTGTCGGCAGTGTGAGGTCCTTCAAGAGGCAATTGCATTAATCAGGCACTTACACAATACAGGTAAAAGACACCTGTAATTATAAAATCCTGCATGTGAACCGTACGCAATGACCAACTCTGTTGAATACAAATCATGGCCATAAGCAATCATGATCATGTCACTGGTCATTACAAATTGATCATACTCATCTTTGTGAAGCACAAGTAATCTCCAGCGACCTTTCTGTGTCACCTGAAAGACAATCCAAGGTCTTATAGGTACACAGAGCTATGTATTTACGAGTGTACTGATATGCGATACTGCCTTTCTTCACTGATATTGGGGGTGGCGGGGATGGCAGTTGGAGAGAGACTGCTTCAATTAGGGTGGCACGGTGGCTCAGTGGTTAGCACTGTTGCCTCACAACGCCAGGGACCCAGGTTCGATTCCTGCCTTGGGTGACCATCTGTGTGGAGTTTGCACATTCTCCCCGTGTCTGTGTAGGTTTCCTCCGGGTGCTACGGTTTCCCTCAAGAATCCAAAGATGTACAGGTCAGGTGAATTGGCCATCCTAAATTGCCCATAGTGTTAGGTGCATTAGTCAGGGGTAAAGATAGGGTAGGGCAATGGGTCTGGGTGGGTTACTCTTCAGAGGGTCGATGTGGACTTGTTGGGCTGAAGGGCCTGTTTCCATAATGTAGAGATTCTAATATTATCCTCTCGTACTTATAATTTACTGCTATATTTGTGTTCATGTCTAATACCACATATATCAGAATAAGGTCCATTATGTCAAAGGTCCAAGTAGGTTCATTGTGACTGTAACCAATTGATCCAGCCACAGCAGGTATCACTGTCATTGCAGCCACAGTACAATGAAGGCACAGAGAAATTGAGAAGAAAGAAATGTGTCAGAAAACTCAGGACCAATAGCATCTGTCATGGCTACTGAACACCTCCATATGAAGAAATATGAAGAAATGACGGAATGTTCCCAAAGGATGTGGATCAGGTACAGAGGCTGAGAGTCTTTCATTCTGAATGCCATTTCCTCCAAGCAAATACCATTTTCTCCAGCTGTACATTGAAAAGGACACCATTCCAGAAATGTGTCAGCTGTTGGACCAAGACCTATGATTTCAAATGGTGAGTGGCCATCCTATCACAATGTTAAGGTCACAGCAGCACTAAGATTTTATAGAATTGATTCCAAGGCTCCACTGAGAACCTGTGTGGGATCTCAATACTCAACCCATAATTGTATCAAAGTTGTTACCATTGCAATGTCTGCAAAATCACATTGTTTAATCTTGTTTCCATATGACTAACTGAACAAAAAATGATCTATGAAGCTAGTTTCATTTTTGGATCTGACTTGTCCAGTGGTATCATCAACTGGATCATAACACCACCTATTTTAAAACTGTAGGGTGAAGATCATCAGATCCAGTGATCTGTAGATATCTAGGTCTTATTCATTTCTCCAGTACTTTTCCTTTAATATTATTGTTAAGTTCCTCATTTTCATCAAACAGTGGGTTGCTATTACTGCTGAATTGTTTTGTGTCTTCTATCATAAAGACAGATATGCTGCATAAAGTATTTGTTTAATGTCTGTTTTATTTTCTTATTTACCATTCTAATATTCCTAATAGTCATTACCTCTAAGTGACTCATATTTATTTTTGATAATCTCTTCCTTTTTACCTACCTTAGGAAGCTTTTACAATTTCTTTTAAGTTTCTTGCCAATATACTCTCATATTCTCTTTATCAAATAATTAATTGATTACCTTTAGCTGAATTCTCCCTATCCTCAGGTTTACTGTATTTTCCTTTTTGCAACATTAGGAACATCCTCCATTAATATGATATTGTTGTTAACATTTGTTGTGGGTACATGGGTCCATTAAAGGTAAAGTCAGGAAAATTTACTATATGGAATTGCAAAATCGCAGAAAAGTTAAATGATTACGTTGTTCCTGTTTTCACTGAGGAAGATACAAGCAACCTCCCAGGACTAGAGCTCCAGGAGGCAAGGGAGAATGAGGGGTTAGTGGAAATGAGTATGTATAAGAAGATCATACTGAAGAGATTAATGGTGCTGAAAGGTGATACATTCCCAGGACCTGATATTCAACATCAAGAGTGTTGAAAGGGGTGGCTGTAGAGATAGTTGACGCATTGGTAATTATCTTCCAGAATTCAATGGATTTTGGAATGCAGATTAGAAGCTTGCAAATGTCACCAGAAAATTGAGGCATGGTTTGGAAAATTTCTTTTCATTGGACAGTCCCATCATCCCAGGAACAAGTCTGATGAGCCTCAGTTGTATTCCCTCTCTAGCATGAATATCCTTTCTGTGGTAAGGTGACCAAAACTGCACACTCCAGGTGCAGTCTAACCAAATTTCTCTGCAGTTGAAGTTAAGAAGGGAGCAAGAGAAAAAAACAGCGAACTGCTGACCTGTCAGCCTCACACAATAGCAGGGAAAATGCTAGAATCTATCATAAAGGGCATGGTAAATGGATATTTGGATAAATATGATCTGATCGGGTGTAGTCAGTGTAGAATTATGAATGGAAAATTATATTCGACAATTTGTTGGAGTTTTTTTAAACTAACAAAATTGATAAAAGGAAATTGATAAAGGGGAGTTATATTTGGACTTTCAGAAGGCTTTTGATTCTCACAGGAAGTTGGCTAGTAAAATTAAAGTACATGGTACAGGTGGAAACATACTGACATGGACTAATGATTAGCTAAGAGGCAGAAAGCACAAAGTAGGAATAAGTGAATCATTCTCAAATTGGTAGATTGTGTTTCATGGAACACCATAAGGATGAGTACTTGGAGTCTCAGCTGTTCATAACATACATCAATGATTTGGAGTTGAGAACCAAATTTAATATTTCCAAATTTGCAGATAATGCAAAGGAAGTAGGAACGTGTGTTGCAAGGAAAATGTAAAACATTTCCAGAAGGATTTGGACAGGCTTTGTATTTGGGTAACAATGTGACAGATGGAATATAATGTGGAAAGTGTGAGTTTATACACGTTGGTAGAAGAACAGATATGGAGAGCATCTCTTAAATAGTATGAGGTTGGAAAATATAGATGTGCAAAGGGGCCTTGGTGTGCTTGTCAATACCTGACTGAAGGCTAATATCTAGCTGCAGCAGGCTGTTAGGAAGATTAATACAATGTTAGCCTTTATTGTAAGAGGACTTGAATAAAGTAATGAAGTCATGCTTCAACTGCAGAGAAATTTGGTTAGACTGCACCTGGAGTGTGCAGTTTTGCTCACCTTACCACAGAAAGGATATTCTTGCTAGAGAGGGAATACAGACTTGTTCCTGGGATGATGGGACTGTCCAATGAAAAGAAATTTTCCAAACCACGCCTCAATTTTCTGGAGTACTGAAGAATGAGAAGTGATCTCACTGAAACCTACAAATTTACTAAATTGATTGATGGGGTAGATGCAGCTAAAATGTTTCCCCTGGCTGAGAAGGAGGTGGCATAAGTTCTAATTAAAGGGGATACGATTTATGACCAAGATTAGGAGAATTATTTTTTGCTTGGAGAATACTTGGGATTCTTTATCCCAAAAGGCTGTGGAAATGCAGTAGTTAAAAGGAGAGGGTGATAAATTTCTGACTATCAATTGTGTGCAGTTAAGGGGATAATGTAGGTAAAAGGCACTGAGGCCATGATCATGTTGAATTGTAAAACAGGCTCAATGGGCTGAATGGCCTACAATTTCCTATGTTCTTATTTATTATCTACAATTGATCCATTTTCCCCAGGTGTATTTTGTTCTTTAAGGCAAGCACTTTATTTGTTGCAAATAATGAATTAATTCTTTAAATATTTGTGATTGCTTATTTATTGTCATTTAATCTAGTTTCCAAACCACTTTCACTAACTGACCTCAAATAGAACCAGAAGTAGACCTTAAGGAATCTGGTTTGCCATTCAATACTTTAAAAGCTAATCCTCACACCACATTCTCACTCATTTCACAGAATCCTTGATTCCTGAGGTAGAAAATATATTTCCCAAGGCCTGAAAGGTATCTAATGACAGATTCCATAGCTGTTGAGGATATAAAATTCCAAAAATTCACAATTCTTTTAATGAAGAAATTGCAAATCTCAGTCCAAAATGATTAAACCCTTTCCTGAAACTATGACCCTGCACTTTAGATTCCTTGAACTAGTCGAAGCAATCCTTCAGCATCCATACCCTCCAGTTCTTTCAGATTCATGCGCATTTCAACTAGGTTGCCTCTCATTCTTCTAAATGCCAAAGAATATATACATAATTTGTTCAGTCTTTCCTCATAAGAAAACCCCCTCATCACAATTCAAGAATTTTTTAAAAAATGTGGAGACCAAACTGCACAATGTGCACCAGATGTGGTTTCATCTGGTGAGATTAAAAGGATATGACAGGGTTATGCTATCAGATAAGTGAGGAGTATAGGGTGACAGCGGCAAGGTGATAGGTGCGTCAGAGTTAGAGCATTTGTGGGTGAGGTTTCAATATGACATAGGGACATGTAAGGTTTTGTTTTCTTCCTTTATCACCTTCCAAGTCACTCATTAGATTATATAACCTCAGGGCATTTCCCACTCTCCTGCAATAATGCTACAAAAATTACATTTACAATCTTAAAACAGGATTTAAATATCCTAAAGCCTCTTTGAAACATTTGGAGAGAAGGTAAGTGTACAACACGATTGAGTGTGGGGGTCAGGGTGACAGATGGTGTGAGCAGAATCGGGTAAGGGGAGGGGTATAGAGTGACAGGTATGGGAGAGATAAGGTGGCAAAGTTATCGTCTCAATGAAATCTATAGACCCTACTCAAAATTTCACTTCTCTCTAATTTTCTATCAATAATAGTTAGAGTAAGCTCAGTAGACTGTGAAAGGAGTTCAGCAGCAAAGGTAGTTGAGGGACAATGGCAGATCTTTAAGAAAATTATTCATGGCTCTTAACAAATACATATCCCAGTGAGTAACAGCATGATATGAAGGGGTAAAAAACAACCATAAATAACCAGGCAAGTTAAGGGTGAAAAATCATACAATGTGGCAAGGATTTATGCTAAGCCAGAGGATTGGGAACGTTTTAAAGATCAACAAAACATAATGAAAAAATAATAAAGGAGGAGAATATAAAATGTGAGGATAAACTTGCAAGTAATATCAAGACTGACAGCAAGAGCTTCTTTAAATAAATAAGAAGGAAAAGAGAGACCAAAGACAACATAAACCCTTCAGAGAACCAGGAAATGGCAGAGGAGCTGAATAAATATTTTGCCTCAGTCTTCACTGTCCAAGATATTAATAGCATTCCAAAAAGAACACAACAACTATCACTGGACAAAAAGTGCTAGGCACACTAATGGGGCCAAAGACTGATAAGTCCTCTGGACCTGATGGGATGCACCCTAGGATATTAAAGGAGGTAGCTACAGAGATGGTGGATGCACTGGTAGTAATCTTCCAGGAATCCTTAGATTCTGAGAAAGTCCAATAAGTTTAGAAAACTGCCAATGTAACACTTTTATGCAAAAGGTGTATGAGATAGAGGATTGGCTAATCAATAGAAAACAGAGCTGGGTTAAATGGGCATTTACAGGATGGCAAACTGTAACTATCAGAATACGACAGGGATCTATTATTTACAAATACATTAATTAGTTGGATGAGTAAAGTGAATGCATAATAGCCAAGCTTGCAGATGACACAATAATAAGTGGGAAGGCAAGTAGTAAGGATGACATAAACAGCCTGTAGAGAAACATAAACAGGCTAAATGAGTGGGCAAAAACTTGGGCAGATAGAATACAATGTGGGAAATCTGTGGAGCTGAATATTATTCAAATGGAGAAAGCTACAGTGTAGAAGAATTTGGGAGTCCACTTGCATTAATGACAAAAAAAACCATACAAGTTTATAGATAATAGGGAAGGCAAATAGAATGTTGATCTTAATGGGAATGAGGTTAAAAATCTAAGGAAATCTAAGTTAAATTATACAAGGCACTAGACAGACCACATCTGGAATACTGTGAACAGTTATGTTCACCTTTTATCTAAGGAAAGATATACTGGAATTGGGGCTAGTCCTTAGAAAATCCATTAGGTGATCCCGAGTATGGAAGGACTGTCTTAAAAGGAGAAGCTGATGGGATGTTCTTGTACTGACAGGAGTTCAGAAGAATGACAGGCAACGTTATTGAAACATACCAGATTCTTATAGGCCTTATCTGGTAAATGCAGAATGCCTATGGCTAGGATCAGAGGCATAACCTCAGAGTGAGAGGATGCCCATTTAAGACATTTAATTTCTTCTCTTAGACTGCAGTGAATCTGTGGAATTCTTTACCACAGAGGACTGTCGAGACTGGGTTTACATATATTCATATGCATTTTTTCATGTTTTTGACAGATTTTTAGTCAGTAATGGAATCAAGGGTAATGGGGAAAAGGCTGGAAAGTGGGGTTGAGAATTATCACATCAGCCATGATTTTACTGAATGGTGAAGGAGATTCAATGGAGTGAATAGCTTCTTTTGTTCCTATGTCTTACGGTATTATAATGTCCAATTAATGAACTTTTACAATTTTAAATATATGTCAGTGGTACTTTGCTAAATTGCCAAATTATAAACATTTATAATTAGAGCAAAAAATGTACTTTCAGTCACATACCAATGTTTGCCCTCTGCGGAGCGACCCGGGCAACAGCCGGAGACCCTGAAGCTCCTCGGCCGAGTCTTTTCTCTACTGTCGTCAATACAGTTGCATCACCATTTGTCTGTTCGCAAGGCAGTGGAAGACTAATTTCCTTTGCCGTGAGTGGAGGATGATCATAAAAATTAGATTCGTTTTCTGTCTGAACATCTTTTTCACTGCATGATTTTTTGTTCAGTAGGTTACTGATCTCCATTATATTTCCAATGATCTCTACTGGCCCAGTAAGAGGCTTTTTTCTTGGAGTAAGATCATCCTTCACTTTTCTTAAGTAAGATGCTGGTGCCCATCCCTCTTTGCCTTGATATCTGGAAAAAAGTGATTTATAAATGAACCAAGATGTTTTTGTACATTCGTCTCAATTACAATAAATACCCAAGCTTTAAATAGTCAGTAACTGTTCTGAGATATCATACTGAATATAACATCCACTCAAAGTAAAATTGTCCCCCTTTCCAAATGCTGAATAGATCCAAGCTAGGTAGTGACGTACAAGACACCAATTATTTTCCTTGACAGTAGATAATGCACAGGATGCAATCCCTGCCTCCTGTACTCTAGTGTCCCAGATCACTCTCCTACACCTTCTCAGCAAATTAAAAAATTCTATGAACCAAATTAAGAAATTGATAACACCTTAAAGAAGCATTGTAATGAAAGCAAAAACACCTGAAAAGAAATGTATCAACTTAAATTAGAATGTTATTCCAAGTGCTGATAATGTAATCCAGCCCCGATATATCACGATGAAAGTGGATCTTTTACATATTAAATAATATCACTTTAGAATTCAAAACAGATGAAGTTGCTGCTGGTTATTTATGTGAATGACTTTCTTTTAAAAAAGGGTCAGAAATTCCTTCTTGTACAGTAAAATAATCCAGGATATATCAGAGAGCAGGTGTCTACAAAGTAATATTAATGGAAAGATGTTTACCATGAAGTTTCTTTTCAATTCACAAGAATCTAGATGAGATCTTTAAGGTTAAACTAAGGAAGTCGACAGATAAATTGCAAGTTGAAATAAAAACAGCATCTCGTAATAATGAGATGCTGAAAGTGATTACTAATATTTAGAATTAGGAAGAACATCTGAAATTGAGATAGGACTGGCTAAGATTTAGTTAGAAATGAAAAGTCATGAGTCAAAGGGAAAATAGAGAGGAAGCCAAATTTTAAAAAATGAAGAAAGGAAAAATGGAAGTAGTGGAGAAAGAAAAGCAAGGAGCAATGGAAAGAGAAAGGAATAAAAATAACAGTGGAATGGGAAACAGAACTAAAAAATCTTGAACTCTCAAGTGATAAGGAAATCAGACAGCATAACACAGACACAAAAAAGCTTACAGTAAAGGAAGAACCTAATAGTAAAAACTCAGAGGTTGATTTTGATTCCAATGAACAATTTGACTTAACTAAATACCTATGTTTAGTGCTTATATTTATTAAGGATGAACTTGAAAGATAAGTCACCTCATTTGAAAATATAACTTGGAAGACAAAGTGACCAAAACATGTTTTGACTTAATTGTTACAAAATATTTTTGAGAGGTACAATATGAATGTATATGCCAGTTTGTCTAAAAACAATCTGAAGACTATAGAACTGTTAAAAGTAATACTCAGTGATTAAGATCTTGACTTTGAAACTTATAAATGAAAATTTAGGACTACAAGAAACATACCTATTCAGGCATTTGTACAGTCTGCAAGAGAAGAAGAAATGCTGTAGGATCAGCAGTTTAGATCATTGAAGGGAGAGAACAATTTTGAGAATGTATGGCTCATTGACTATGGAAGAATTCAAAATAGCATTTCAGTCACCTTTCACTTATCTGATGGGTGTCAAATTTCAAAAATCAGAGAAGCAGCATTTCCAGCAGATAACTAAGAAACCTTGCTTCATCATGTTAACCTAATATACTGGAGTGCTTTTGAGGTTTTAACTTTAGAATACATAAGAAAGAATCAGGGATATGTGTATTTGGATTTCAAGGTTGCTTTTCATAGGTCCATGGAAGTGGGCAAAATTAAAGAGATGGGATTGGGGATAATATACTGGCATGGACTGAAAATTGATCGGCATACCAGAAACAGAAAATGGGAATAAATAGGTCTTTTTCCAGTTGGCAGGGATGACTATAAGTGTACTGCAGGGATCAGTACCTGGGCCCAGCTACATATATAATATATATATAAATGAATCAAATGTTATATATTCCCAAGTTTTCTGATGACACAAAACTAAGTGGGATTGTAAGTTATGAGGAAGATGCAAGGAGGCTTCAGGACTATCAGATAAGTTTGGCAAACTCATGTCAAATGCAGTATAAAGTGGATAAATGTTAACTTATGACATTTGACATGAAAAATAGAAAGACAGAATTAGCGTGATGGTTAGGGTTATTACTTAAATGGTGATTATATGGGAAATGTGGATGTACATAACGATCTGGGTGTCCTTGTCCACTAGTCAATGGAAGTAAACAAGCACGTACAGCAAGCAATTAGGAAGCAAATGGTATGTTGGCCTTCATTGTAAGAGGATTTGAGTTTAGAAGTAGGGATGTCTTACTGAAATTTACAAGGTCTTGGTGAGACTGCACATGGAGAGCTATGATTTGGTTTCCCTAGCCTATTAAAGAATATACTTGTCATAAAAGGAGTGCAAGGAAAATTCACTAGGCTAATACTGGGAATAGCAGAATTTACATATGAGAAGGAATTGGCTCCATTGGGCTTGTATTCACTAGTGTTTATGAGAGGAGATCTGATTAAAATGGTTACAATTCTAACACGGCTAGACAAAACAGATGCAAGGCAGTTGTTTCCCCTGGTTCAGGAGTCTGAAACTAGGGATCACAATCTGAGATTATGGATAGGCCATTTAGAACTAAGACGAGGAAACATTTCATCATTCAGCAGGTGGTCAACTGTGGAATTCTCTACCCCTGAAGGTTGTAGAAGCCAGGTCACTGAGTATATTCAATAAAGATTGATCAATCTTTATATGTCGGAACATCAAGGTTTATGGAGAGAAAGCAGGGATATGGCATTGAGATAGAGGATCAGCCATGATCATATTGAATGATGGAGCAGTCTCAAAGGACCAAATGTCCTTCTTTTACTTCCACTTTCTGTGTCTATCTTACGCATATATTTATAGGTGGGAATATGCTTATAAAGGAATCGACAAGGAAACTAGAGGAATGGAATACCTGCAGATTGAAAAAGTGTGGATGTTAGGGAACAAGCAAAAGGACACCAAAGTAGTAAAGGGGAAAGACTAGAAACAGAATGCAATACAAAAAATGCTTCAATTGTAATAGCGCAGGGTATACTAAAGCCAATTGCTGTCAGTTAAATAGAAGACCAACTGCAGCAATAAGAATGTCAAAGGAATTAGGAAAGGAAAAAGCTTAAAATAAAATGAGAACATGCTTCCTTAGAATTTACTATGACAATTCAAAAAATTCTTCCGATTCTTGTTGAAGAGAATCAGACCCAATACATATTCTGGATATTTTATTTCAAAAACATAGTTATCAATCTGAAACTTTTCTGAACTGCCTCCAACTCATTAACATCCTTCCTTAAGTGAGGAGGTTGTTAACAATATTTGAGATGTGGTCTCATCAAAATCCTGTATAACTGAAACATAGAAGTTTCAGTTGTTATGTTTTTATGTTCAATTCATCTTATAACAAAAGACATCAGCATTCCATTAACATTCTTAATTTCTTGCTGCATTTGCATACTAGCTTTCAGTGACTCATGTATTGGAAACTGGAATTCTGCCCATTTTCTCCATTTAAGTAATAGTCTGCTTTTTTATTATCCCTGCCAAAGCGAACAACTTCACATTTTCCTACATTTTATTCCCTCTGCCAGATCTTGTCCAATCACTCAACACAGTTATATATCCCTGCAACCTGCTACAATTTCATCAAACATACTTTCCTCACTATTTTTGTGTCAGTTGCAAATTTAGCTATCATGCCTTTATTCCCCTCACCTAAGAAACTGATATACATTATGAAAAGCCAGCACAGAGTTCAGCGGGTCTTTACTTTTCATATCCTGCCAATCACAAAAGCATCGAAAGCTCCTACTGTGTGCAATAATCTTCTTTTTGCAATAAGTGTTTACATGGCACCTTGTCAAATGTCTTCTGGGAATCCAAATTCAGGTTGTCTACAGGGTCCCCTTTAACCACAGCACATGATAATCCTTCAAAATGCCACAATGAATTGGTTCAACATGATTTCCAGTTCACAAAACATGCTAACTCTTCCCAAATACCTTGAGGTTTTTTTGACGTGAGGACACACACACACATACACACAAGATGAATGATAGAATTGATGATTGACATTACTTTCCCACTATTTCAAGTATTGACAGTTGATAGTTTATTAGTTGTTGAATGGCTGGTTAACAGTTAAACTTACCACAGGTTGCAATCGTACAAAATGTACCATGCAAACTCGCCTTTAGGAAAACCCTTTACAGAAACCAGAACAGCTTCTTGGCAGGTTCAAATCATCACTCACTTCAATAAAACCTCCGTGTCAGACATCAGCACCCAACATCTCAGACATGCTCCAATATTCCATAGGTACTGGCCAAATGCACCCCATGTCCACAGATATTAGCACCTGGCATGTGCCAGTCTATGATTAAACCTCATGGTGCACTTAAAGGACGCTACTAGATTTCAATGCCTCATCTCTGACTGCACCAGTACCTATCATGGCAATGCAATAGCAAGGAAACTATTCAATCAGGAACACAAACCCAGCTCATAGACTGGACCAATCTGTTTCTATGGGCTCTTTGCTTAATGTCATAGCACTTAATACTTTTGAGTCTTCCCAATTGCTCACAGCAACCTTACCTTGACTTGTCTTACCTTGCCTTTTTTGTGCTTTGCCCCCTCTGCTGGAGACACCTAGATCATTATACTGCCTTGCCATACCATTTTACCCAGACACAAAGACAGGAAGCTTGCCACAACTGTCAGCAAGCCTCAGTCTAATCAAGAGGTACAGCCTTCACTATCCTGGCACAGCAAAGCCTCTGATACTAGTCTAGGTCCTGCTTAGGGCAGTCAGTGTAAGGATCTTCGGCTCATAAGGGGTGAGGAGTTGAATGACAGGTAGTTCACCACCTGTCTTGACTTTTTCTGACTGACCCTGGGCTGTTGTGCTCCTGGAATGAGACAGAAGCTGCTATTATTTGGTTTATTTATTATCGTGTATACCTTGTTACAAAATACAGTGAAAAGTATTATATTGTGTCTCCACTCTCTGGCACCATTGTAAAACAAAGAAAAATAAATGAAATCATAGAATACAAAGGCAGCAATATGAAGAAATAAAAATGTCCAATTTTACGGTCTTTTTTGGTAAGTGCTCCATTTTGGACCATAGGCCTGATGGCCAGTAACAAGTTTCCTTTGCCGTGCCATCAGCACTGGAAAGAAAGTCACCACTCTTTGGCGCCACCTTGTCTTCACCGACATAACAAGCACCATCTTGGTAACACACTTCATTAGAAAACCCGAACAAACAAAACAGCAGAAATAAAGGAAACAAAACCAAAAGGAATGAGAAACATCCAGATATTAAAGTCTTATTTTCAATCTTATCTCCATGCAGGCACCCAGGCCAAGCCACAGCCTGGAGTCTCGGGAGGAGCTGAGTACTTGGTGCAACTGATGCTATCACCTCTGATTTCCTTTTGTTGTTGCCGCTGCCTCCGACTTTGTAACTCCCGCTGCCAAAAGCCGGATCCTGGAACATGCTCAGGCAGGAGCCAATCGCAGCCTCCAATCGCCAGGTCCTGGAACATGCTTGGGCAGGGCCCACTTACCGGGTTCTGTAACATGCTCAGGCAAAGCCAGTCATCATTGCTTCACTGAAGCAAAACACTTTAAACGAAAAGGAGAAAAAGAAGAAAAAGCAAGAAGAAAGGAAAGAAAAAGAAAAGCAGACGGAAATAAATAAGCTCACAAGCACTAATGCAGTGCTGGCATCTTGGACTGATAATTATGGACAATGACATTTTTGAAGAACATTAACTTTTTTCTGACAGTACTGGGCATTCCTATGGATGGCTGAGACTGCTTCAATACTAGTGGTAGCCTCAGACCAGGCTGGCATGGTCTGATGTCTTAGCCTCCACTGCTGGTCCTAAGGGAAAATAAAGTTCTCCCTTTGCACCAGTCCAGGACAATGCCTGCTAAGAAGGATGAGGCTTTTCACCTTTTCATATCCGGGCAAATATCAGGAACCACGCAGGGCAGCTCCAGATTGGCAGTGCTTGTCTTGGTGTATAATAGTCTTTTAAATATGGCACCAGAACCAGGGATGCTGGTCAATGCTGGGATTGCCAGTGAGTGGTGAGTTGCTTTGGAAATGTCACATGTTAAGATAGATTGGAAATTGAATAGGATCCTTGTTGTGAATGCTCAAACAGTAATTAATGCAGCAAGTTTGGCAAGATATGATGAGAAGACTTGCTTGGCCTGACAGTGAGATTCACTCCACTAAACTCAGTGCAACTTGCCCTGCCTATATCTTTGTCAAATTTTGTATTACTGATTGTGGAATGAAATTGGAAAAGAACATTTTTAAAAGCCAGGAATTGTTGAAGAATTGCTGCACTTCTTAAAAGCAAGTTACCTGACATTGTAAGTGCTTTTAAACAGCTGTTTGTTCAGTAAATGAGAGGAGGTTTGCAGACAGCTGCAGCCAAGGGTTGTACACAAATGCCATCCTGTATATTTTGCAAGCAAGTGAAAGTATCTGGAGAAGGTGAATAAAGAAGTAACACATCTGGCCAAGCCAATAGGGCCACCCCATCAAACTCTGTGAATTGGGACCATTGAACTATGGTCCCTTCACCTATAACACATATGTTTTTTTTTAACCAGCCAATGTTTGTCTATATGGGCACGTAAGGGAAAATGTATGAGTGGGTTAGAGTATTAATTAATACAGCTATATATCGATGGCTCATAACTGTTAGACATAGTTAGACTTAATTTATTTGAAATAAATAGTAATTTATTTATTTGAAATAATAATAATTCTTATTAAGTAGAGAAAAAAAATCATGTCCA
Organism: Chiloscyllium punctatum; assembly: GCF_047496795.1. NCBI lineage: Eukaryota > Metazoa > Chordata > Chondrichthyes > Orectolobiformes > Hemiscylliidae > Chiloscyllium > Chiloscyllium punctatum. The sequence continues at coordinate 17,721,083 of NC_092776.1, read as the reverse complement.
TGCTTTCTGTTAACACTGGTCTAAAATACAAGTAAATTTGTAAATTCTGTTTACTTTTTAAGATCTTTAAGTTTTATGATGATTCCAGAAATAGTGGGGTTTGATTTCCAGCACACTACCCCAGTGAAATATAAAGGTAAAGTTGCAATTGTCTTGCCAGATCAAATGGCTGCTCTGTCATTAGACAGAAATGAATGGTAGTGATCTAACTTGCTAGTTACCACACCTCAGGTGAGAATACAGGCTGAGAAGGACAGTCCTCTATGGTAACCTCAGCCAGAGCAGGTAACAACTTTCAGAGCCCTCAGGATTTTATATGTTTCAATCAAGTTGACTCTTACTCTTTTACACTCCAGTAGATACTAGTCTAGCCTTTCCAACCTTTCCTCACAAGACAACTTGTCCATTCTAAGTATAAATCTGGTAAACCTTTGATCTACTTCAAGGAAGTCTGGCAGCATGCATGGATAAAGAAAGAGAATCAACACTTTGAGTCTGATATGACTCTTCTTCAGAACTGAAAGGGGCTGGAAAATGTTTTTCATGCTGCTGTCAGAGAGGCAAAGGAGAAGCAAGATGGTGAGGGTGCCCAGAGCAAAGGACAAAATGACTGCAAACATGGCAAAGGAGAAATAGAGATGTATAACAGGTGTAAATGTTAGTTATGAAAAGGGGAAAATGGGCCCATTCTGTTGACAGCAAAGCCAACAAGATATATACAAATTACCATGGCAAAGGTTCTAATGAAAAAGGGGGTGTTACTCCTTCAGCTTGTGTTGAGCTTCATTATAACAGTGGCACAAAGTTTGGAGTCATTTTGTTACACTATTTGTACTTAACTCTGCTTGTGATAAATGATAATATTCTATTAGCTTTTCTAATTACTTGCTGCACTTCTATATTTGCCTTTTAAGATTTATGCACAGCAACATCCAGATCCCTCACCTCAGAGCTCTGAAATTGCTAGACATATAGTTATTCTTTTTTTATTCTTCCTGCCAAAATTGATAGCACATTTTCCCACATTATACTTTATTTACTCTCTGCTTCCTGTCAGCTAGCCAATTTACCATCCATGCCAATATGCTACCCACTTCTATTTTCCACAATTGTCTTTGATGTGGCATATTTTCCGAAAACCTAAGAGCAGTACACCCATTTGACTCTCTTTTATACACAGTACATGTTGTTTCCTCTAAGAACTCCAACAGATTGATTAAACATGATTTTCCTTTCACAAAACTATGTTGTCTCTGCTTGATTACGTTGGACTAATATAAGTGTCCTGCTATGACTTATTAATAATACCTTCTACTATTTTCCCTATGATAGATGTAAAGCTATCTGGCCTGTAGTTTCCTGATTTCTCTTTGTCTCCCTTTCTGAATAAAGGAGTTACATTTACTCTCTTCCAATCCAATGGGGCCTTCCTCAAATATAGCAAGTTTTGGAAAATTAAAATCAATCAACCAACCATCTCACAAGCCACTTCCTTTAAGAACCTCGAATGAAGTCCATCAGGACATGGGCATTTGTCTGTCTGCAGCTCCAACAATTTACTCAGTACCATGTCTCCGGTAATTGTAATTTTCAAGTCTTCCTTCCTCCTTCCCACTTCCTGATTGGGATGTTAATGTATTATCTATAGTGAAGACTGATGCAAAATGCCTGTACAATTCATCTGCCATCCCTTAATTTTCTGTTCTCCAAACTCACTTTCTTAACTCTTTTCTTTTAAAATATTTATAGAAATTCTTACTTGTATTTCAAAAAAACACAAAGTTTAACTGGAGACAGTAAGTCAGTGACACTTACAGAAAGGTCACTCAGTTTGTGGAGTTAATAAAACTATTAGAGATGAACACAGACAGTCAGAGAGATAAGCTGCTTGGAGCAACAGCATATGCCCCACTGTTTTCCTTAAAATTTCTCTTAAAATTTGAGAGATGATAATCCACTGATGGCCTCATCATTGCAAGCAGATAATTCCTAAATAAAAATTCAAAATCTACATCATTGCTAATGTTGTCCTCTTGTTTAAGAAGGAAAAATCCAGATACTTATAGACCGGTGAGCCTGACGTCAATGGTAGGGAAACTGCTGGTGAAGATACTAAGGGATAGGATCAATTCCCATTTGGAAGAAAATGGGCTTATTAGTGATAGGCAACAGGGTTTTGTGTAGGGAAGATCATGTCTTACCAACTTAACAGAATTCTTTGAGGAAGTGACAAAGTTAAGTAATGAGAGAAGGGCTGTAGATGTCACATATATGGACTTCAGTAAGGTGTTTGATAAGGTTCCCCATGGCAGGCTGATGCAGAAAATGAAGTCGCATGGGGTCCAGGGTATACTAGCTAGATGGATAAAAAACTGGCTGGGCAACAGGAGACAGAGAGTAGAAGTGGAAGGGAGTTTCTCAAAATGGAGAACTGTGACCAGTGGTGTTTGTGATATACATAAATGATCTGGAGGAAGGTATAGGTGGTCTGATTAGCAAGTTTACAGATGACACTAAGATTGGTGGAGTAGCAGATGGTGAAGGGGACTGTCAGAGAATACAGTAGAATATAGATAGATTGGAGAATTGGGTGGAGAAATGGGAGATGGAGTTCAATCTGGGCAAATGCGAGGTGATGCATTTTGAAAGATCCAAATCAAGAGCGAACTAGGCAGTAATTGGAAAAGTCCTGGGGAAAATTGATGTACAGAGAAATCTTGAGTTTTCAGGTCCATTGTACCCTGAAGGTAGCAATGCAGCTCAATAGACTGGTCAATAAGGCATATGGCATGCCTTATTGGTCGGGGTATTGAGTACAAGAGTTGGCAGGTCATGTTACAGCTGTCTAAGACTTTGGTTCGGCCACATTTGGAATACTGTGTACAGTTCTGGTCGCCACATTACCAAAAGGATGTGGATGCTTTGGAGAGGGTGCAAAGGAGGTTCACCAGGATGTTGCCTGGTATGGAGGGTGCTAGCTATGAAGAGAGGTTGAATAGATTAGGATTATTTTCATTAGAAAGAGGGAGGTTCAGCGGGGACCTGATTGAGGTCTACAAAATCATGAGCGGTACAGACAGGGTGGATAGTAAGAAGCTTTTTCCCAGAGCGGGGGACTCAATTACTAGGGGTCACAAGTTCAAAGTGAGAGGGGAAAAATTTAAGGGAGATATGCATGGAAAGTTCTTTACGCAGAGGGTAGTGGATGCCTGGAACGCATTGTTTGCGGAGGTAGGGCACAATAGAGGCGGGCACAATAGCATCATTTAAGACGAATTTAGACAGACACACGAATGGGCAGGGACCAGAGGGATACAGATCCTTAGAAAATAGGCAACAAGTTTAGATAGAGTAACTGGATCGGTGCAAGCTGGGAGGGTCTGTTCCTGTGCTGTAATTTTCTTTGTTCTTGTTCTTTGTACTACTGTCTACGGAAAAGTAAACACAGCCACTCATAATTCATCTAGCTAGGCACCCCAACACCATCAACTTGTGTCCAACTACAAACAGTTAGACAATCTGTGACTGATAGTATTTTTCTGAATTTAAGTTTAACTTGGCCATATGTACTGCAGAGTTTTTAATATTGGTTTCTCAGACATCCAGGTTGTGTGCCTGTATTATTTTTCAAGATGAGTAGTTGCATATATTTGCACAGGATAATTGTTTTGTAAGTGACCTTTTGTTAGTTGCTTAAGTTATGTCCACAATAAACTAGTTCTTAAACTTAAGGAACATAGCTGATTTGAATCTGAACAATATAGAGTCTGATATAATTGGCAATATCATGCCTCTTTTTAATTTCAAACTTTGTTGTGACCAGTACAGGAGTCAGACAAGAAAATGAAGTGGTTCACTCCTCCTAACTGAGAACACAGTGATGTTTTGCTATTAGTTACTGCACAGTCCTTTGATAAACTGAATGTTTGTAGTTAATATCTTTTAATACCTGTAAAATGTTTTATAGATTTGAGGCAAGAAACCAAACACTGAAATAATTCATTTGCAATGTGGAAATGTAGTGAGAGTAGAGCAATACATGGAGGAAGAATGGCACCAGGCTTACTCCAGATTGCTGTCTTCCTTTGTTGTACTGAGTAACCCACACACAAATTGCTGTTGCCAGGTCAATTAATTTACTCATATTAACTAAGGAAATAAGATCAAAAACAGAACTACAGTGTTCCGAGCTTGCTCTATCATTCAAAATAATTATGATTGACCATTTGACCCAACTTCACTTTCTTATCCACCTCTTGATTCTGAGACACCAACAATCAATCTCAGTCTTTAACATATTCACTGATGAAACAACCACAAACTCTAGCACAATTAAAAATCTCACAAACTTGTTGAAATGAAGACAACTGAGTTCCCCTTTCCCAGCAAGAGAAACAACCTCTCAGAGTCTCTCCTATCAAGTCCATTCAGAATTTTCTGTTTTATACTGAGACCAGCTGGTTTTGAAGCAGTATTCAGTACTATAATCAGGATTTTGTCAGCACCTTCAAATTTATTAAATGCTTTCATTTATTTTTTTTGTCATACAGAGTTAATTGGATTGACTGAACTGTTTTAATCACCTGTGGGAAGTTGGCATTGCTAGCTGATCAGCTTTTATTTTCCGCCCCTACTTTCCCTAAGAAGGTGGTACTGAGCTGCCTTCTTGAACCGCTGCAGTCCACATGCTGTAGGTTGACCCACAATCTCCTTAGGGAGAGAATTTCAGGATTCAGACCCAGTAATAATGAAGGAATGGTGATATATTTTCAAGTCAGGATAGTGAGTGACTTAGAGGGACTGCAAGTGGTGGTGTTCTTATGTGCCTGATGCCCTTGTCCTTTTTGGTGGAAGTGGTCATGGGTTTGGAAAGTATTGTCTCAGGATCTTTGGTGATTTTTAAAAATTCATACATGGGATGAGGGCATCACTGGCTAGGCAGCATTTATTACGCATCCCTAAATGCCCAGAGGTCAATTAAAAGTCAATCACATTGCTGTGGGTTTGGAGTCAAATGTAGGCCAGACCAGGTAAGAATGGCAGCTTCCTTCCCTGAAAAGCATTAGTGATCCAGATGTGTTTTTCCCAACAATCAACAGTGGATTCATGGTCCTCATTAGACACTTCAAATTCTACTGTCTGCCATGGCAGGATTTGAACCCGGGGCCCAAGAACATTATCTGGATTAACAGTCCAGTGATAATACCACTAAGCCATCACCTTCCCTGTATATAGTTTGTCGTACATCTTATAGATAGGATACACAGAGCTGCTACTGAGCATCAATGATGGAGAGAGTGGATGCTGTGGATCTGGTGCTAATCAAGTGGGCTGCATTGTCCTGGATGGTGTCAAGCTTCTTGATTCTTACTGCAGCTGCCCCAGCCAGGCAAATGGGGATTATTCCATCACACTGTTGACCTGTGTCTTGTAGATGGTGGACAGGCTTTGGAGAGTCAGGAAGTGAATTATTTGCTGCATATTTCTAGCATCTTAGCTGCTGTGGAAGCCACTGTGTTTGTGTCTATTTGAGTTTCTGATCAATGGTAACCCCAAAGATGTTGTTACTGGGAGCTACATGGATAGGAACATCATTGAATGTCAAGGAGTAATGGTTACAGAGGAATCTAGGAAATAGTGCTAAAGGAGACTAACTTGTCTAACAGGTTTGAGATTCTTGCTCCCTGTGTCGATGAGAATGGAGTCTTTAGGAAGGATGAGTAAACTGACCACGAGATAGAAAAGGGAAGTAAGAAAGGCACTATTAAAATAATCATGGAGGACTTCAATATGCAGGTGGACTGGGAAAATCAGGCTGGTAGCTGGTCTCAAGAAAAGGAATTCATGGAATTGTCTACGAGATGGTTTTTTTGGAGCAGCTTGTGTTAGAGCTCACTAGGGAATACGCAATTTTGGATTTGGTGATGTGTAATGAGACAGACTTCATTAGGGAGCACAAGGCCCCTTAGGGGGCAGTGACCATAACATGACAGAACTCACCCTGTAATTTCAGAGGGAGTAGCTGGAATCAGATGTAACAGTATGACAATGTAACTACAGAGACATGATTAGATTAGATTAGATTCCTTACAGTGTGGAAACAGGCCCTTCGGCCCAACAAGTCCACACCGTCCTGCCGAAGCGCAACCCACCCATACCCCTACATCTACATCTACATCTACCCCTTACCTAACACTACGGGCAATTTAGCATGGCCAATTCACCTAACCTGCCCATCTGTGGGAGGAAACCGGAGCACCCGGAGGAAACCCACGCAGACATGGGGAGAATGTGCAAACTCCACACAGTCAGTCACCTGAGGCGGGAATTGAACCCGGGTCTCTGGCGCTGTGATGCAGCAGTGCTAACCACTGTGCCACCGTGCCGCCCACATGAGGAGGATCTGGCCAGAATTAATTGCAAGAGGGGCCTAGCAGGGAACATAGTGGAGCAGCAATGGCAGAGTTTCTGGAGGCAATTCAGGAGGCACAGCAGAAAATCATCCCAAAGAAAAAGAAACAAACTAGGATGAGAAGGTAAATATGGTTGACAAAGGAAATCAGGAATAGCATAAAAGCAAAAGAAAAAGCCAACAATGTGGTGAAGATTAGTGAGAAGCCTTTAAAAATCAGCAGAGTACTAAAAAAGCAATAAAGGAGGTGAAGATGAAATATGAGTATAAGATATTTCATAATATAAAAGGAAATTTCAAGAATTTTTTTTTAGATATTTAAAAAGTAAGAGTGAGGCAAGAGTGGACATTGGACTGCTGGAAAATGAGGCTGCAGAAGTAGTAATGGGGAACAAATAAATTATGAAGGAAATGAATAGGTACTTTGCATTAGTCTTCATGGTGGAAACACCAGCAGCATACTAGGACTTCAAAAGAATCAGGGGGCAGAAGTGAATGTAGTGACTCTGGATTAGTGGTCACCATCATTAAGGACTAGGTGCTGGGTCAGCTTAAAAGGTCTGAAAGTGGATAAATCATGCAGCAGAGATGGACTATATTCCAGAGTTCTGAGAGAGATAACTGAGGAGATTGTAGGGGCATTGGTTGTGATCTTTCAGGAATCACTTGAGTCAGGGAGGGCCCGAGAGGACTGGAAAATGGCTAACATAACACCCCTCTTTAAGCCCTGAGGGAGGCAGTAGACAGGAAGCTATAGGCCGATTAGCCTGACCTCAGTCATTGATGAAATTTTAGAGTCCATTATTAAGGATGTGATTGTGGAGTACTTGAAGTGTATGACACAACTGGGCTGCATCAGTATTTTAACTGCAGTGAAAGAATCAAGTGTGTTTTGCTTTAATCCTGGTAGTTTAACCAATCAAATTGCCTTTCACTTACCTTTTAAAATAAGGAAAAGCTGGGATCTGGGTTATCATTTTAATATATTTTGAGGGGGTTTGGTGTAGTACATAAAAACAATGCCACACAACATGATGAGAGGTGTTCACATTTGAAAGTGATGCTTGGTTTTCATAATGACTGTTTATTGATCTCTCTTATCAATACTACCTTGGACAGATACACCTGGTTTGGAGAGATTGGTGAGAAATTCAAACAGAGGTTTCTGTGTTGTTCATTTGCTCAACATTTGCTGCAAGTTCTCACCATTTGCTGCAAGTCCAGCTTTACTGAGTCACTCTTCGTGATGAGCAATTGAAGTCCCATATCTAGTGCACCTTCTGTGTTGCTCCATCTACTTCCAAGCAGTAACAGGCAGGATGTTACCTTTCTCCGTATGACCTGACGTCACAAGAATACTTGGGTTTGGAATGTCAATGTTGAGATCTCCCAGGGTTACTTTGTCCCAACTGCATATCACTGTACAGGTATATCTGCAGTGTTGTTCTGATAGTGAGACAGGATATACCCATCAAAGCTTATGGAGGAGTCTGAGACATTGGCTTTAAGCATGGTTTGGTAAATATGTCCATACCAGGCTGCTGTGTCTAATCTCTGGATCAGTACTCCTATCTTTTGGCTCATTAATACAGTTTTAATAAGGAAGACTTTGGGCAAGGTGTACCTTTGCTGATTCCAAAGCCTAGGTTGATATTAGTTGCGGTCATTGGGATGAGGGCTAGGTTGATCTCATTGAGTATGAGATCCCTGATCAGTCAAGGTTAACAACCCCAATCAAGGATCTCATAGTTAATGAGATCCACTTGCCCCTTGATCCAATCATTACACTAGTGAATCATCTCATTTCATATTTCATTGACTTTCCTGTAGGTGTTTGAAAGTGAAGGATTGCTAGGTGTTTTCAGAAGTAAATTAATAGTCAATCATGTTACTATACATCTGGAATCACATTAATTCCATTGTTAAATGTATTTTATGCTGAGACATATTGATTTTAGGACCCTTGAGGAATGAAGGAAATGGAGAGTGGCCTTGAAGGTGAGGTTTAGATTGAAGGTCAGCCAAGGTTGAACTGAATAACAGAGTAGGCTCAAAGGGTGTTCTGGTCTAGACCTGCTCCGATTTCTTATGCTCATATGTTTTTATCCACATGGGGACATATATTTCAGATTATTGGAAATAAACAAGAATTGTTGTGAAGCATTTTAATGCAGCAAGTTGTGATCTGTAATGCGTTTCATGAGAGAATGGTGGAAACAGGTTCAACATGAACATTCAAAGGGGAATTGGTAAAATTGAAATGAAAAATATCACAGGGTTATAGATAAAGAGCTGGCTCATGTAAAGAAGCAGCCTAGTTACAAAAGGCTCAATGGCCTTCTTCTGAACCATGTCATTATTTGATTCCAATGTTCAAGGAAAACAAACATTTTCTTACACAGAAATGCTACTTTGGGTATTTTGTGGGAGATTTATTCGTCAGAGCTTAAAATATAGCAAGCTGAAATATTAGGAATCATCTTAATTGATCGATTATAAAAGATACCAACTATATTACAAAAGCACCAACATCAAAATCATCAGATGTTCTTTACCTACGTCCATGGTTCAATTATCACAATATCTAGCAGAATAAATTACTCACTTTTTTAACCTCTGGGGATAATTAGTTGGTGACCAACAATCAAACTGACCAGCTCTTTCAGACAATGAGTGATTCCAGAGTTTGTTTCTGGATTACCAGAACATACACTTTTAAATCTCTAAATATACAATTTAGCTTGATAATAAGTCCATTGTTGGAATGAATGAAAAGTCAGAGGATATACTGTTGGCTTCCCTGAATGAGAATAGAATGCAGCTTGCATTGAATATTAAATTGCCATAAATTACAAGAGTTCTGGAAAGGATCGTCATGCTTCAATGCTGTGCTGCGATTTCTCCGCAAGTGCCAAATGCAACATGATACATTACCTTTCACATACCAAACAAATGACAGCAGGCACAGCTATACTTACTGCCTAATCTTGCCCAAATACAATGGTCATAATTGGATAAATTATAGGGATATATCTATAGGTGGTTAATTGATTTCCTTTCTCACTCCACATTGAGTAGGCATAGCAAGGCAGTATATCAGCAGTCTCTGTAATAAGGGAACATAGCAGGCCACAAACTGATTACGGAAGACTCAGTTCATCCTGAGGCTCAGTTACAGTCTCCCAATGGAAACAAACAGGCACCAGACAAAATTATAACAATATAATTTTTGCAGACAAGATCCCAATGAGAGCTGGCTGAAGGCAATGAAAGACATTTTACATTTTGAACACTCTCTGTGATAGTCTCCAAAGAGACAATTACAATAACAAATTTCTTCCTACAGATCTGTGCAGTTTTCTTTTTCATGGTTTCAAACTCACATTTCCTGCAATTTTCATGTTGTGCTGAGCGCCCGCTCCGCATCACCTCCTGTAGGCTGAAATTAGGACATTGCACAGATCCCATTTGTCTGACACATTTTTCTCCTGATATCCCACCTCACACCAGGCAACGGTTTGTGAAAATTCCTCCTTTGGACTTTATCCAGTAAGTAATGCTCCTTTACCTTTCATACTGTAATCTCTAACCCAGTGCTGGAACTCTTTGTCCCAAATGCTGCCAGAGAAAAGCTGTAAATATCTGTATAACATTGAGAGATGGACAAAAGTACCATTTTGTTCAAATTCCAATATTAGTCTGAGAAAGAAATGAAGCTTAATTAGGATTTAATAATGTGAGCAGATGAAGTACAGGAAATGTGCAGCAGCAGGAGAAATCTTGCTGAATATTTCTGCTTTCTGTGTATAATGAGGTAATTTGGCAGCAGTCACTGTTACAGTAATCAAAAGCAGACTCAGCTCTTCAACTATTAACAAAGGCAAATGTACCAATTTTGAGTTTTAAAAACTGAAGAATACTGCAGTAGTGCAAAGGTAACTCCTCAAGTGCTCCAGCCTAATTCAACAGTTTGCCAAACAAATCCTTCTAGTAAAGGCTGAACTAATACAAAGGTTACAACAAAATTCAAACTGTTTTCCCTGAAACTTAGACAAGTGAACAAACAAAACTTCAGTGTCTCAAATCAAGGCTTTGGTTCTTCAGAAGCAAATGCAGGTGATAAACAGACAAACAAGTTATGATGTAAAATGCCTGAGTGTCTTGAGAGTCACTTCCTGCCATCTGCTTTCCAGCTCTGAAATTCTGGAATTACTCCAGAGGGGAATAAGTGAGAAATGGAGACAGGAAATGGGGAATCTGCTGACAAAAGCATTCTGGGAGATGTGTTGGATGTGTTTCAGTAAAAGGCTGCAAATTGGCTTTTGACTCAGATATCAAACAGCCCAAATTCCCTCACTGCACATTTTATTACTGATATTTCAGGCCTAAAAGCAACATAGCAAATCTCAGGAATAGTAAGTAATGATAGTGCCTGCACATGACAAAATATGGGCTACCACCAAAAAATTGCACTTACGTTTTCTTCTCAGAGATTCCATGTGCTAAGGAAATGTTTAGCCTCTTCTTTATATTACTGATGATTTTAAATTGATGATCCCTTCTTAATCTCTCCCTTCGAAAGTATTACATTCTTATAGCCACTATAAAGGTTGAAAACATGATTAAATGTCATTTCCTCTAGGGATGGGTCCCAATATCTCAAATCTCTGAACAGTTCCTAAACTCTTTCATCATCCTGATAAACCTACACTGAACGGTCTTTATGCTTTCAATTGAGCAACAAAACTGAGCGGGAGAGTAGACTACAATGAGTGAACTGACTGAAGAATCAGAATGAGATGGAGAAGGATTTCCAAGTAAAACAGAATATCTAAAAGTTGTTGTTGAAGGCTATCAGTTAGACACACTGAATGATTTTTCTTTCTTTAACTTGGATAGTAAAGTGGGCAGGGTGTGTAACAGAAAGCCAGAGCACAATCATCCAACTTATTATTTCACCCAAGTTGGATTTCACTCATATCAACCATTGCTATGTTGTGAGTAGCAGATTAATAGTTTGCATTAGTAAGTTAAAACCATTATGAGGAAGGATCCATCCTGTTCTTACTTCATGACTATTTATGAACAGTAGTATGGCAGTAATGTTACTGGGCTAATAATCCATAAACCCAGATAAATGCTTAGGAGATATGAGTTTAAATTCCCCAAAGGTGGAGGGCATTTAAATTTAATTAATGTATCTCCAAAAAATTTCATATCAGTAACGCTTAGCATTATGAAACCTCCAGAATCTTGTAAAAATCTATCTGGTTTACTAATCTGCTGTCCTTATCTGGTCTAGCCTACACATGATTCCAGACAATATTATTGAAGCTGCCTCATTACTGCCTTCTGAAATAGCTGAACAAGTTGCTCAGTTCTAGCAAATCATTTCAGAAAATTCAGAAAGGAATAAAGCTTGATGGACAATCCAGCCATGCAAAGTTCTTCTATTAATATCTGGGGACTTGCACCAAAGTTGGAAATACAAGGTGACTTGTCACACTTACTGAATTATACCTTTCAGCTGAAATTCTGGGCTTTTCCATCACCATTGCTGAGTATGCCATGTCCCTGAAAGGATACATCTACCAGAGGTGTCCTATTAGGGTCCTCAACATTGACTGCACAGTCCATTAAGTTTCTTGGCATCAAGACAAACATAGGCAAGGAAACCTTGAGTTCATTATCACCTATCACCTAGTGTCTCAGCTGTTGATACCCCCGTGCTAAAAACGAGTGGAAGATGTACTAAGGGTGGCAAGGACACAAAACATACTGGTTGAGGCATTTCAGTGTCCATCTCCAGGAGTGTCTCAGTAACAACATTGCTGATGAGTCCCGAGGGCCACAGAACTTTCCAACCACAAACAAAAACACAAATTGTTGGAAAAGCTCAGCAGGCCTGGCAGAATCTGTGAAGAGAAACCAGAGTTAACATTTCAAGTCCGGTGAACTCTGATCACAGAAGCTGCTGGACCTGCTGAGCTTTTCCAGCAATTTGTGTTTTTGTTTCTGATTTACAACACCTGCAGTTCTTTCAGTTGCCACAAGACTTTAGTTAAACCACACTTGGAATATTGCGCATAGTTCTGATCACCTCACTTTGGAGAGGGTTCAGAAAAGGTTTACCAGGATGTTGCCTAATTTGGAGGAATTTTAGCTGTGAAGAAAGGTTGGATAAACTGGATTTGTTTTCACTGGAATACAGGAGACTGAGGGGTGACCTGAAAGAAGTTTATAAGATTGTGAGTAGCATAGATAGAGTGGAAAGTATGAGGCTTTTTCCCAGGGTGGTGGGGTCATGACTGGGGGACACAGGTTCAAAGTGCGAGGGGTAGGTTTAAAAGAGATGTGCTAAGCAAGTTTTCCACACAAAGTATGGTGAGTGCCTGGAACACGCTGCTATTGGAGGTGGTGGAAGCAGACACAATAGCAGCATTCAAGAAGCACCTGGATTCCTGTAAGTGAAGACAGATTTAGAATGGAAGGGCAAAATATGTTGGCACACGGTTGGAGGCCTGAAGGGCCTGTTCCTGTGCTAAATTGTTCTTTGCTCTCTTTGTATGCCTGAAAGGGACAGTGGCAGATGGTAATAGGACAAACAAGATTAACAAGAACCAACAACTTGATCAATCTACATATCATAGATTCAACTTCTCATTGTAGTATTGTTAGAAGTAACCATTGCAGAGTCCTGTAAAGATGAAATTCCATCTTCACACAGGCCAGCACACTGTGTAGCATTACTACTGTGATAAATAAGACAGGTTCAGGACAAATCTAGTATTTCAAATCTTAGCTTTCAGGTGACACTGTAGACCACCAGTCGCAGCAAATTGCATTCAACTGCAAAATTGCAGTCTGCCTCCTTATGCCAAATCTCTCGCTTTACCATCTCTGTCAAAACAGGGAATCAATCTGGCTTGAATAAATAATGTAGGAGGGAAGGCCAGGAGCAGTATTCGGCATGCCAAAAAATGAGATGCTAACCTGGAATTTACAAACATATAAACAAGGAGCAGGCACTCATGCTTCCTCCATCATTTAATAAAATCTGACTGGAACCTCAAATTGACATTCCCGTTTACCTTCGATAACCTTTAAACCTATTGCAAATCAAAATTCTGTATCTCTGCCTTAAAAATATTCAAAGATTCTGCTTCCATTGCCTTTTGAGGATGAAATTTCCTAAGACATGATTCTCTGTGAGAAGTTCTGTTTTCTGTTTTAAGTAGGTAATGCCTTATTTTTAAACACTGACCCACTAGTACTAGTTTCTCCAACAAAAAAAATCCTCACTACATGTACCCTGATAAAACCACACAGGATAGGGCTGAAGGATGTGCAACAATTCTCAGCCAGAAGCACTGAGTGCATGATTCATTGCAGCCTCCACTGTAGCTGCCCAGCATCACAGATACCTAGGAGAAAGTGAGGACTGCAGATACTGGAGACCAGAGTTGAAAAGTGTGGTGCTGGAAAAACACAGCAGGTCAAGCAGCATCCAAGGAGCAGGAGAATCGACGTTTCGGGCATAAGCCTGTTTTCAGCTAATTTCATTCAACCTACATTACATTAAGAGAAATTGGAGACACAACACACAACCACCACTATCTAGAAGGTCAAATGCAGCAGATATTTGGAAACACCACCAGCTGCAGGTCCACTTCAAGCCACACAGCATCCTGACTTGGAATTATATCACTGTACCTTCAATGTCATTGGATCAAAATCTTGGAACTCCCTCCCTGTAGGTGTCTCTATACAAAATGGACTGCAGTGGTTGAAGAACACATCCAGAACTTCAACCTGAGCTACAAATCTTCTTAAAACTCGCTAACATAGCCTTCTCAAGGGCACATCGGATGAGCAACAAACTCTGGGCCAGCCAGAGATATGCACATCTCATGAATAAATAAAAAAAAGTTTCAATCAAATTGCCTCTTACCTTTCTAATCTCCAGCAGATACAAGCTTAGCATGTGCAGCCTTTCTTCATAAGACAACCCACTGCCTATTAGTCTAGTAAACTTTCTTGAAACTGCTTCCAATTCATTTACATTTTTCCTTAAATAAGGTGACCAACACCTTACACAGTACTCCAAATTGCTATATGTGTTCTATATAGCAGAAGCATAACCTCCAATTTTTGAACTCGGTTTCCTTTGCAATGAATGATGACATTATATTAGTATTCCTAATTCTTTGCTGTACCTGCATACTAATCTATTGTTATTCATTCCCAAGGATACCAATTCCCTCTGTAATCTCTCACCATTTAGATAATGTGTTTTTTTCTTCATGACAAAGCGGACAATATCACATTTTATGAAATTATACTCCATTTGCTAGGTCTTTGTCCACCTACTTAAAGTATCTTTTTCTAGCCTCTATATGTTCCCTTCACAACTTATTTTCCTATCTATCTTTGTGCCATCAGCAAATTTGGCAATGATACCTTCAGTCCCTTCATCCATGACATTTATATAAAAATAAACAGCAGTGACCTCTGTGGTATACCACTCATTACAGCCTGCCAATCTGAAAGAGGTGTATTTCTAACTACTCTCTGCTTCCTGTTAGCTATCCAATATTTTATCCATGCCAATATGGAACTCCCTTCATAATGAGCGTTTATTTTCAACAACTATCTTCTGTGGCACTTTTTCAAGATTGGAGTGAGAGATAAACCAAAAGACTACAGGCCAGTAAGTCCAACCTCAGTGGTGGGGAAGCTATTGGAAACAATTCTGAGGGACAGAATTAATCTGCACTTGGAGAGATGGGATTAATCAAAAACAGTCAGCCTGTTTTTGTCAAGTGGATGTCATGTCTGATCAACGTGATTGAATTTTTAGAAGACATAACCAAATGTGTAAATGAGGGCAATGCATTCAACGTAATCTACTTGGACTTCATCCTGTGGGATTGTTCAGTGAGGTTATATGGATGGTACTGAGAAATAAGAAGGGGGTAATCAGTTTGATGGGATTGTACTATAGGCCCCGCAATAGTCAAGAGAAATTTAGGAGCAAGTATGTGGGAACTGTAGGAATAAAAGTGTTGTAATGGCAGGGGATTTTAACTATCCAAACACAGACTGTGAGTGCAACTGTGTCAAAGGGCTTGGATGAATCAGAATTTGATAAGTGTGTTCAGGAAAAGTTTCTCAATCAGTATGTAGAAAAAGGGCAAAACCTGACCTCCTCTTGGAAAATAAGACAGGGCAAATGATTGAGTGATAGTGGGGGAGCACTTTGGGACCAGTAACCTATTAGTTTTAGTCTATTAGTTTTAAAATAGTTATGGTAAGGGATAGGTCTGATCCACAAGTTACAGTTCAAAATTGGACAAAACCAATTTTGCTGGTATTAGACATGAATTTTCAAAAGTTGATTTGGGGAGGTTTTCCACAGGCAAAGGGACATCTGACAAGTGGGAGGGCTTCAAAATTGAGGGTTCAAGGCCAGCATGTTCCTGTTGGTGTGAAGGTCAAGGCTGGCAGGAGTAGGGAACACTGGATGACCAGAGATATTGAGCCTCTGGTCAAGAGAAAGAAGGAGGCATATGTCAGGTACTGGCAGCTGAGATCAAATGAATCCCTTGAGGAGTACAGGAGGTCTAGATTCCCCACTTAAGAGGGAAATCAGAGGGCAGAAATGGGATATGAGATAGCTTTGGCAGATAAAGTAAAGGGGAAATCCTAAGAGATTCTACAAACATATTAAGGACAAAAGAGGAACTAGGAAGAGAAAACGGCTCCTGTCCTAAATAAATATTTCTCGTCAGTATTTACCATGCAGAAAGACATGGAAGCTGGGGACCTCTGGGAAATAGACAATGATATCTTAAAAACAGGAGAAAGTGAGGACTGCAGATGCTGGAGATCAGAGCTGAAAATGTATTGCTGGAAAAGCGCAGCAGGTCAGGCAGCATCCAAGGAACAGGAGAAGCCCTTCTTCAGGAATTTCTTAAAAACAGTCCAGATTACAGTACAGGAGGTGCTGGAAGTCTTAAAATGCACTAAGGTGAATAAATCCCAGGACTTGATCAAGGGTGTCCCAGGACATTGTTGAACGCTAAGGAAGAAATTACAGGGCCCCAAGCAGAGATATCATCGATAGCCACAGATGAGGAGCTGGAAGACTTGGAGGTGGCTAATGTTGTGCCATTACTTAAGAAAGGCTGCAAAGAAAAGTCATGGAACTACATACCAGTGAGCCTGACATCAATGATGAGTAAGCTGTTGGAAGAAGTTTTGAGAGACAAAATTTACATGCATTTGGAAAGGGAAGGACTGATTAGGGTTAGTCAGCATGGCTATGGGCATGGGAAACTGTGTCTCACAAATCTGATTTGAGTTTTTTGAAGACGTGACCAAGACAATAGATGTCTATGGACTTTAGCAAGGTCTTTGACAAAGTTCTGCATGATAAACAGGTTAGTTAGG
Source organism: Chiloscyllium punctatum (assembly GCF_047496795.1). Classification (NCBI taxonomy): domain Eukaryota; kingdom Metazoa; phylum Chordata; class Chondrichthyes; order Orectolobiformes; family Hemiscylliidae; genus Chiloscyllium; species Chiloscyllium punctatum. The sequence goes on along the minus strand of NC_092776.1, from coordinate 17,704,219 downwards.
TTAAATTATATGGAATACCGGGAGAGCTTGCCAATTGCTTACAAAATTGACTTGATGGCAGGAGACAGAGGGTGGTGGTAGAAGGTTTTTTTTCAAATTCGAGGCCTGTGATCAGCAGTGTGCCACAAGGATCAGTAGTGGGTCCATTGTTGTTCATCAATGATTTCAATGATTTGGATGAGAGTATAGGAGGCATGATTAGTAAACTTGCTAATGACACACAAATTGGTAGCACAGTGTACAGTGAAGTAGGTTATCTAAGAGTACAATGGGATCTTGGTCAACTGAGACAGTAGGATGAGGAATGGCACCTGGAGTTTAATTCAGACAAATGCAAGGTGTTACATTTTGGTAAGACAAATCAGGGCAGAACTTATACAGTTAATGGCAGGGCTCTGAGGAGTCTTGTGTACAGAGAGACTTCAAGGTGCAGGTACATAGTTTCTTTAAAAGCTGCATCACAGATAGACAGGGTGGTGAAGAAGGTATTTGGTATGCTTGCCTTCATTAGTCAGAGCACTAAGTACAGGAATTGGGAAGTTGGTAAGACATTGGTAAGCCTATATTTGAAGCTCTGCGTACAATTCTGGTCACCCTGCTATAGGAAGGATGTTATCAAAAGATGTAATAAAGATTTATAAGGATGTTACTAAAACTGGAAGATTTCAGTTATAAAGAGAGGCTGGATAGGCTGGGACTTTTTTCCTGGATCATAGGAGGCTAAGGGGTGACCTTCTAGAAATGTATAAAATCACGAGGGACATAGATAATAAGGTGAATAGCCAAGATTTTTCCCCAGCTTAGGGGAGTCCAAAACTAGAGGGCACAGGTTTAAGGTGAGAGGGGAAAGATATAAAAAGGACCTGAGGGGCAACGTTTTCACACAAAGGATGGTGCATATATGGAATGTGCTGCCAGAGGAAATGCGTACAATTACAATATTTAAAAGTCATTTGGACATGAAATAGATCGGAAAGGTTTAGTAGGTATTCGGCCAAGCACAGGTCAATGGGACTGGCTCAGTTTAGGAAAACTGGTCGGTATGGACAAATTGGGGCAAAGGGCCTGTTTCTGTGCTATACCCTCTATGACTGGAATTACTTTCTTTGGAGCAGAGGAGGTGGCGGGGGGCAGACCAACTGCGTTTCCGTTTTTATTTGCAACAATTTACTCAGCAGCACTTCACTTCTGAGGTTCCAGCTTATTACCATGTTATATCCAATTAGTTGCTTTTTAATATAGCTCCAACATTTATACTATACCTGAGAGGTAAAGTATAAGGACACTCATTGTATTAACTGCACAAAGTACCTGTAAAGGATAAGCTTACCTGATGAACCACCAGCCCTCCAGATTCCTCTGTATGACCTCCACCACTACGCCTTTCTCAAAGCCAATCTCATCTTTGCCCTGGTTGACATATGGCTGTACAGTGATGTACTTCTCCTCTAACACAAATAAATATGACAGTAATGTTAGTACAAGCCAATTTTAAATTATCGCTCAGAGATATAATTATCCAAAATTGAGAACGAATGTTCAGAAATCAGTCTTGATAGTGATGACGAACTGCTAGACGAGAAACTCCGATAATTCACCCATTGTGTAACTTAAGCTTGAATTATTCAATCTTTCATCTGAAGAAAAATAAATAATCCAATACAATGCTGGGAAACTGAATCGTTAGTTGAGTTTCACTTTAGGGAAGAACAATAGATTTATAGAGGAACCTCAATTATCCGAACAACACAGGTGGTGGAATATATCGGAAAAAAAGAGGTTATGAACATTGATAAGAAGAATGGAGGAGCCAAATACAATTTAAATGGAATATGTGTTGTAGCTTTGTGCAGTCTGAGGAATTTGGGGGTCCTTGGGCATAAATCACAAAAAGCTGACATATGAGTTCATTGGGTAATAGGGATGACAAATGGAATGTTGACCTTTTTATTTCAAAAGAAATGACATGTAAAAATAGGGAAGTCATAGTCATAGTGTCGTGGAGCATGGAAACAGACACTTTGGTCCAACCAGTCCATGCCAAACATAATCCCAAACTAAATTAGTCCCATCTGCCTGTTCCTGGCCCATAACCCCACAAACCTTTCCTCTTCATATACTTATCCAAGTGTATTTTTAAACGCTGTAACTGTGCCCACATCCACCAGTTGTTGAGAAAGTTCATTCCACATGAGAACCATCACTGAGTAAAAATTTGTCTCTTATGTCTTTTTTAAATCTCTCTCTTCTCACCTTAAAATATGCCCCCTAGACTTGAAATTCTCCAGTCTAGGGAAAAGACACCCATCATTAACTCTATCTATAACCCTCATGACATTTTCTTGCTAAAACTATACAAAGTAGTAGTCAGAGAATGCCTTGAATATTGTGAATAGTTTTCATCCCCTTATCTAAGGCCCAAATTTCCATAGGTTATATGAGACAAAACCAAGCTAACCTGTGCGTGCGCTTTTCAACTCCAAACTACTTTCGTAATTTCTTATCGAAGCCTAATCATTTTGTCAACTCCTGTCTCCCTCAAGTATTGTCCAGCTAAATGCACAAACGCTATTCACTTGAACTGCTCCTGAAGTAGTAAATGGAACATTCTTACCATTCTACGTATAAAGATGTTTCTTCTGAATTTCTAGTTTTGCTCTTCTCTCCAAGAGGCAACATTGGGATGACCCTTATGCTTCTTTAGCTCAGTCCAAGTTGTGTTCAGGCTTTTGAGGGGATTTCACTATGAGGTCTAGCACATCTTCTCACTGTATCTTACCAAACTTGTCTCATTAACTACCTACCACGTCACTTTGGTGTCTGTCTAGTCAGACTCCAGCTTTGCATTCCCAGAACAACTTGTCACTTTGCAGATATCCCTAAAACATCAGCTGCCTTGTGTCTTCACCATCCTTAAAAGGCAGCTGCGCACCCAGAGGAGCACTGGCATATTAAAGCTGCTCTCCTCAGTCAGAGATGTATACAGAGGATGTAGGAGAAGGGTAAGGTGGCACTATGATTCTATGATAGGGACCTGGCTACTCTGGTCAAGGGTGTTGGGAAAAGTAAAGATGTTATTTTCCTGGAGTGGTAGCAGAGGAGGCCAAGTCACCAGATCCTGGCAGTCCGGTCAGAGGTCAGTGCCATCTTAATGGTCCAGGGGAACAGTCAGCAGCATTGTAAGAAGACCAATGACTTCATCCCTTGCACCAGAGTAAATGCTACATTTCTCTCTCTGCTAGCTCACTCTATCTCTGCCACTACACCCCCACCTCCCATAAAAGTTCATGCTCTGCCACTCTCACTGCTGTTAAACAGCCACCTACTCAGCCCCAGGCAGGAAATGACCATGTTGTCAGCAATTAGACACTGTGTCCATATGCAAAGGGATGAACAGGAGCGGCAGACTGATATGAGGAATACAATGGCTGTTATTGCCCAGAACTGCAGCGGTGCAGTAAATCATGGAATAATCTGGCTGACTACTGAAGAGGTGCACATATGCTAGGACCCAGCTATTGATTTTCAGGACCAAAAGCATGTTGAAGGCAGACACTCCAGATGCCCATCGCCATAGGGAGACATAGCATTGCCAAAGGCATCCAGCCAAAGGACAAACCACACACAACCTCCTCAGTAGCCTCCACTCAGAACTCTCCAGAGGTAGTCAGAATCTCCACCTTCGCCGCATGTGCTCCTTTGAACCTTAGAAGTTGCAGCCAAAAAAGCATAAACTTGTAACTGCCAAGAAAGTACTCAACATATTTGGCCTGTCCAGAAGTAAGATCCCCCAAATCGCCTGACCAAACCTTCAGGGCCAACAAGCCCACTGCTCTGCTCGCTCCTTCCATTCTAGCTGCAGAACCGGGTTTTGCCCTGAGACATAATGGGAGGAACTGGAAGAAGAAAATTTATCTACAGCATTTTGATAGCACAAGCGACAATGTACTATATGTTGCATGGCACATTTCTCTAAACGGCATTGCTCTGACATTATATTGCTCTGTATCACTAAGAGTCTATATAACCACGAATGTGACTCAGAACCCCCTTCCCACAAGGCTTTCTTCCTGTCCATGCTTTACCATATTCCCTATGAGATATTGTTGCCAATCTTCACAGCTGTAATTTTCTCTTCCCCAGCAACCTGCAGCCCCAGTCTCAAAGAGTAGCCTGCTTGAACTTGTTCCTGTGGCAGTGGACTTATTGGTCCCCCACTACCTCCCTTATTCTTAGGTTCTGTGTACAGACCTGACAGACTGCCTGTGGTCCATGTTCTTGAGTGACCTAACCTAACATCCCAAGATGAGAAGTGTACAGTCCTTTGACTGATGGCTGTACATCTCCACAACCGCGTTAGCATTACCCCCCCCCACAGACTGGCTAATGCAAAGCCATGGGACTGACCGTGACACACTACCTGGAAGCAGAGGCATGGACTTCCCTGACTGATAGTACCTCAACCGGACACCTGACCATGGCCAATCTCCTGCCCTTGATTTACTGTGCTGGGTCCCACTGATTGATGGGTGTCTCTATGGAACTTCAGAGAGCACCATTCCCTTAAGACTTTGAGAAATTACTACTTGCTCTGCATGTGCAATGTGTTTGCAGCACAAGTTCCTGGCACATGATCCAGGGGGTGATTGATGTAGCACACTGTCATATAGCAAAATGTACATGCCCTTGACTGAGGACTGCTAAGCTTGAAGGTTATGTTGCCTGTATGTGTGACTGATAATAGCAAGGCAAGGCACGGATGCTGAGAGTATGCTGGTAGGCACTGAGTGGGGGAATGCTAAAAAGCAAGCAAGCTAGCTTAAGACACAATCTAGACCAATTCATGAGCTGAATTCCTGATCATGCATTCAAACTCTCCGCATTGTAGTCTTTCTATTCTCGTTGCCTGTGTGTTTGTAATGCAAGTCTGTACTTTGTGAGCAGCCTGCAAGCTTCTCAGAGGGGTCAAATGATGGTCATGAGGGGTTCACAAATGCTGGATGCTTACTTCAAAAAGGTAGTTTAGGACCTGTGGCTGGTGCCCATGGATCATGCCCTGAGATACTGTTTGGCCCTTCACAATATTGAGGGCAAGTAAGCTATTAATTTCCCAGTCAAATTTCTTCAGTGTCAGAGAGAGACTGCCTGGAGAGGAACGGGGTTTGTTTACACTGGGAGAATCTGCCATCAAACTGAACAAACAGTGTAATGCATTAGGCTTTCAGATAGAAGAATCTGGAATTTTACTTTGGGCTCAGGGCAAACATCCATAGCTTGGAAGATAAAAGTTTTTTTTTAATTTCAGTTTTGGCTGTTTTTCAAAATTCATGGCTGAAGAAGCTGACGTATGCAACATTTGCTCCTCAAAAAGATAGTTTAGGACAGGTGAAAAAAATGTAACCTAAGTGTAAAGAGTTCAGTTTAAAATTTCCAGACCAGAGGTTTTTGATTCCAATTCCAAAAATGTCAAGTAAAGCTGAGAAAATCAAAGTTATGTGGCAAATCAAGGAAGAGGCTAACAGATTCTCATGATCGGGGAATTGAAGCCACATTTAAGTCTAAATCCACGAGAAGGGTAGAGAAGGGAATTCTCTTCAGATTTCGAGTACTGTAACAGAATGGTGCTATATATTAATGAGATTGTACGTTTATTGAGTATTTTAAAAACTTTATATCTATTACATGTAAATAGTTCAGTTTTTTTGGCTTTGCCTTCATTTCCTTTGCATAATAAACTTTTGTTTTACTGTTAAAACTGAATCTGCAGGTCATTCTTCTTGGGAATGGGTATCAGTGAAACAGGTAGGAAAAGGGATGAGACCCTGAAGGCAGAATTATAGGGACTAGGAAGGAAATTAAAAAGCAGGATCTCAAGATCAGTAAACTGACTGTGTGGAGTTTGCACGTTCTCCCTGTGTCTGCGTGGGTTTCCTCCGGGTGCTCCGGTTTCCTCCCACAGTCCAAAAATGTGCAGGTCAGGTGAATTGGCCATGCTAACAGGAATAAAAAGCACTGGGTTAATGGTAAGATTCTTGGGAGTGTAGGTGAGCAGAGAGATCTCGGTGTCTGTGTACATAGATTCCTGAAAGGTGCCACCTCGGTTGATAGGGTTGTTAAGAAGGCATATGGTACATTAGCTTTTATTGGTACAGGAGTCTTTTATTGGTAGAGGGATTGAGTTTTGGAGCCACGAGGTCATGTTCAGATGTACAAAACTCTGGTGTGGCTGCACTTAGAAATATTGACAGTTCTGGCCACCGCATTATAGCAAGGATGTGGAAGCTGTGGAAAGTGTTCAGAGGAAATTTACTAGGATGTTGCCTGGTATGGAGGGAAGGTCTTATGAGGAAAGGCTGAGGGACTTGAGGCTGTTTTCGTTAGAAAGAAGAAGGTTGAGAGGTGACTTAATTGAAACATATAAGATAATCAGAGGGTTAGATAGGGTGGACAGTGAGAGCCTTTTTCCTCAGATGGAAATGGCTAGCACGAGGGGACATAGCTTTAAAATGAAGGGTGATGATATAGGACAGATGTCAGAGGTAGTTTCTTTACTCAGAGAGTAGAGGGGGTGTTGAACACCCTGCCTGCAACAGTAGCAGACTCGCCAACTGTAAGAGCATATAAATGGTCAATGGATAAATATATGGATGAAAATGGAATAGGTTAGATGGGCTTCAGATTGGTTTCATAGGGCGGCGCAACACCGAGAGCAGAAGGGCTTGTACTGCACTGTAATGTTCTGTGTTCCATTGAAGTGAGCAGCAAGGATGATTCAAAAGCAGAATGATGTCAAAAAGACAAAGCTAAAGACATTCTAACTGAATGCACACAGCACTCCCTCTCCCCACACTTTCCCTGGAGTTCTACAGAGGGATGTACCTTAAACTCCCCCCATTTCCCCAGATAATCTAACCAACATTGCCCTGTACAGGGCAGAGGTGGAACCTATCAAAAAGGTGCAGTGTGTGTGTGTGTGTGTGTGTGTGTGTGTGTGTGTGTGTGTGTGTGTGTGTGTGTGTACGCGCTATTTGAAGTCTTACCCGACAAAGGCAGTAGCAGCAGCTGTCTTATTGATGGTGTCCAGTCCAGCTGCCCCGGAGAGGGGATGTGGGCAGTGGTAGAAGGGGGGGCAGTGCTGGATGGGGATTAGGGGCAGTGCTGGATGGGGATGGGGGATGGGCAGGGTTTGGGGGACAGTGTTGGGGCGGAGTTAGATTGTTGAGGGCGGGGGCGGTATTGGACAGGGTTGGGGGGCGGGGGGGTGTTGGACGGTTGGGGCGGGTTGCGGTGTTGGACAGTGTTTGGAGGGCGGCAGGAGGGCAGTATTGGATGGTTGGGGGCGGGGGGTCGGTGTTGGATGGGGTTGGGAGCAGAGTTGGACAGGGTTGGGGGATCGGGCGAGGGGGTGTTGGGTGGGGTGGGTTGGGGGAGCAGTGTTGGAAGGAGTTTAGTGGTAGGAGGGGGCAATGTTGGATGGGGTTGGGGGTGCGGTGTTGGAAGAGGTTGTGGGCGGGCGGGGAGGAAGACATGGGAAATGTTGTGGGTTGGGGGCAGGGGTGTGGTATTGAATGGGGTTGGGGGCGTGGTGTTGGATGGGTTGAGGCATGGTGTTGGATGGGGTTGGGGGCGGTGTTGGACAGGGTTGAGGGGTGGGGGGTGGCATTGAATGGGGTTGAGGGATGGGGGGCAGTGTTGATCGGTGTTGGGGTGCCCACGGGGGGGGGGGCTGTTGGGTGGTGTTGGACAAGGTTGGTGGGGACGGAAGGGTGGTATTGGACGGGGTTGGTGGGGCTGGAGGGGGGGTGGTATTGGATGGTTGGGGGGCGGTGTTGGACGGGGGCAGTGTTGAGTGGCGGTGTTAGACAGTTGGGGGGGCGGTGTTGGATGGAGGCGGGGGTTGATGTTGGATGGTTGGGGGGGCACGGGAGGTGGGCAGTGTTAGACGGGGGTGAGGAGCAGTGTTAGGGGGTGGTGTTGGACAGCTGGGGGGGGGGGGGGGTGCAGGAGGGCAGCAGTGTTGCCCGGGGGTGGGGGCTCATGCGCTGTGTGATTCTGCAGTTTCCTGCACAGGGAGCTGATTTAAAAGCTCTGAGCCCCAGAGGAAAGGCATTTAATCAGTTAACCGAATAATCGATTATCCGAACAAAATAGTGCTCGCCAATCTTGTTTGGATAATCGAGGTTCCCCTGTTTATGGGCCAGGTGCTGGCAGGTGGGACTAGATTGGGTTGAGATATCTGGTCCGCGTGGATGAGTTGGACCGAAGCATCTGTTTCCGTGCTATACCTCTCTAATGACTCTATATGGTGAATAGGACTAGGAACTGAATATTCAAAGATATTCAATGTTCAGTAAACTCCAATGAAGGCAGGCCCAATGTTTATAACCTCGCCTCCTCAGACCCAAACCCAATATCAATTGAATGAACCTCCTCTGAATTGCTTCTAGCATATTTATATCCTTTCTTAAATGAAATGACTGAAACTGTACACAACAATGCAAATATGATCTGCAGTGCCTGTACAGTTGTAGCAAAACATCCCGACTTTTATATTCCATTTCCTCTTAAATAATACGCTGCTTTCCTTTTGTTCCGGCCAAAGTGAACAATTTCGTATTTTCACACAACATATTCCATCTAAGCTTTTGGCAATTATTGCAGAAGGAATAGAGTTTAAAAGTATGGAAGTGTTGCTGTAACTGTACAAGGCATTAGTGAGACTACACCTGGAGTATTCATGCAATTCTGTCCACTTACTTGAGGAAGTATACAGAGGAACCTCGATTATCCGGTATTTGATTATCCAAATTTCTGAATATCTGGCAAGATCACAAGGTCCCGATGCTTGGCTAAACTATGTTCTCCAGCATTCGATTAACCGACCGAAATACTCCCCGCCTGTGTCCTTCGGATAATCAAGGTTCCTCTGTATTTGGATTGTAGGCTCAGAGGTGAATCACTAGATCGAATCCACAGAAGAGGGGTTTGTCTTATGAAGAACATATGCTGTCTAGAGTTTAGAAGAATGACAGGACATCTAAATGATGTATTTAAGACACTAAAATGGATAGATAAAGTAGATTTAGAAAGGATGTTTACTCAAGTGGGACAATCTGGAACATGAGGTCATAATTTTAGGATAAGGGGTACCAGATTTAAAACCGATGAGGAGAAACTACATGTCTCAAAAAATCATGAATCTGTGAAATTCACTACCCAATAGTGCTGTGGATGCTGGGCTTTTGAGTAAATTTCCAGAGAAGTTAGACAATTTCTTAATTAGCAATGGTTTGAAGGGTTGTGGAGAGGGGCAGGGAAGTGTCGTTGAGGCTGAGATGAGATCAGCAATTATTATATCAAACAGCTGAGGTCCCAGTTCTTATGTTGTACCTGACAGTTTTTGCCACTCTCTCAACATACCTTATTTGCTTTGCAGACCATATGTCCTCTTCACAACTTACTTTCTTAACTATCTTTAACTAAGTTTAACAACCAGGTTCTTTATCCAAGTTATTAATATAAATTGTAAATAGTTGAGGCCCCAGCACTGATCCTTTGGGACTCAACGAGTTAATAGCTTGCGAAACCAAAAGTTAACCATTTATCCCTACTCCTTGTTTTCTGTTAGCTAACCATTCTTCTATCCATATTGTTAGGTTATTCCCTATCTGATGTGCTCTTATTTTGCATTATAATATTTGTAGCAACACCTTGTCAAATGCCTTCTGGAAATCCAAGTATAACACATCCCTTTTTTCACATTGCTTGTTACTTCCTCAAAGTTCCAATAACTTAGTCAAATACAATTTTGCTTTCACAAATTAAAATAAAATACTGCAAATGCAGGAGATCTGAAATAAAAACCATAATTGCTGGAGAAATTCATCAAGTCTAGTAGCATCTGTGGAGAGAGAAACAGATTTATTCTTTCAAATCCAAAGACTTCTTTGGAACATGCCCTTTCACAAAATCATGCTGACTCTTCCGAATTGTACTGAGATTTTCTAAGTTACCTGGCACCACTCAAGAGCAGCAGAGTGTACCATTTACAAGATGTAGTTCAGAAATTCACCATGTTTCTTAAACATCACCTTCAAACACATAACCTCTAGTGACACAGGTGGTTTATACAAGAGAACACTATCAGTTGCAGGTTCCCCTCCAAGCCACTCATTATCCTGACTTGGAAATATATTCCCACTCCTTCACTATCGCAGGGTCAAAATTCTGAAATTCCCTCCTAATGACATTCCGAGTCCACCTGCATCAAAAGGACTGTGGCAATTAAAGAAGGCAGATTTCCACCACCTTCTCAAGGGCAACTAGGGATGTGTAAGGAATGCCGGCCAACAACATCCATATCCATAAAATTTACTTATGACAAATGTTAAGCTATGTTGCCTGTAGTTTCTTGAGTTATTTTTGTCTCCCCTTCCTTGAAAAGAGAATTCATATTTGTGATACTCTAACCTGATGCATCTTTCCAGAGTTTAGGGAATTTCAGAAAATTAAAACCAATGCATGTACTATTTAAGCAGCCACTTCTTTTAAAACCTTAGGATGAAGTCCATCAGGAACTGGGTGTCAGCTTTTGGTTCTATTAGTTTTCTCAGGACCTTCTCCATGGTGACTGCAATTGTTTTAAGTTTCTTCGTCCCTTTTGCCCCATGATTCTGTACCTATCACTGTATTTTGATTATGGACTAAAATGTAAATGGGACTATTTTAAAACCAAGGGCTGAGGAAGAATTGTTGCATTTTAAAAAATAAGTTACTGAAACTGATCATGTGTGATATTTACACTGGTCTCTTGTTCAAGCAGTGGGGACTATGTTTGTAGATGGCATGGATTTGTAGCAGAAAAAAGTGGAAATGGAATGAAATAGGAATGGGGCAATGGAGGAAACAAAGCGGATGAAGTACACACTGGCAGGTACAGTACAATTTATTAGCACACACAGAGGTAGTGTATAGGTGTATTCGCAGAAATGTTATTCTAATTTGTAAACTGGCATAACATGTTGACGTTAAATCCTAACTAGACAATTGGAATTTAACAGCTTGCAAGATTGGTGTTTCTTAATTCATTCTCAGATTACGGACGTTAGTGGCAATCCCAAATTGACCTTGAGAAAATGGTATTAAGCTGCTTGAACTGTTGCAGTCAGGCACAACCACAGAGTTGTTAAGGAGGGAGTTCCACGATTTTGACCCGGTGACAATGAAAGAACAGTGATAAATGTAGCATGTAAAATTTAAATTTATGGGCATGGAACTAGCACTGGGGAAAGAGGGAGCTGTATCATTGGGATAGCCTTCACTTGCACACTGATGAGACCAATGTCTAGCAACTCATAGAACTAGGACTAAATGATGGGGGGAAATAGAAATGTCAGAGGAGATTCAGAATGTTAGTGAGTAGATTTGAAAAAAATCACAGCAGACTAAAGATTTAAGCCTGTTTCTCTCTTCACAGATGCTGCCAGACCTGCTGAGTTTCTCCATCATTTTTTTTCTTTTTATTTCCAATTTCCAGCATCCACATTACAGGCACTTGCCAGGTTGTGAATGGGTTCTGTTCTTCAGTCCATTTGCAAATCGATTTGTATGCAAGTCAGAACACAATGCAGGACAACATAAAAAAATAGCAGTTCATAAGTACAGGAAATGTTCGAATGTCAGATCATTAAAATTACACCCCTGTAGAGGATCGTGTTCGTAGGTACAAGCATTTGTAAATCGGACATTTATAAACTGGGGAACCCTATATTTAGCTTTTATTAAGACATGGTCAATTTATCACATTAGTGAAAGAGGTATAACCAGAATGTGACAGGAAGGAAAGAGTGAGCAAACATATGAGTGCACCAATACATCAGAGCGGGGAAGTAGAAGTGAAAAGACAGAATTAAAGGCTCTTCAACTGACTGCATATAACATTCATGACATGATGAACTGATAACACAAACAGAAATATTTGAGCTTTAATTATTACAGAGACATGGTTGCAACATGACCAAGGCTGGAAACAATATGTTCAAGGGTATGTGACATGTTAGAAGAATAGGAAGAAAGGAAAAGAGATCAGGTAGCTCTGTTGAGCAAGATGTAGAATCAGTTTAGGTAAAGATAAGAAATAGCAAAGGAAAGAAGTCACTGGTGGGAGTAATTTGTGGGTCCGATAGCAGTAGCTATATTGTAAGACAGAGTATAAATTTATTGGGATGAAGGATTGACTGGCTAGCTGAGCGTTTATTGCCTAGCCCATAATTATCGAGAAGTGATGGTGAGCTACCTTCTTGAACCGCTGCAATGCATTTGGTGCAGGTGCACCTACCATGCTGTTAGGGAGTTCCAGGATTTTGATTAACTGACAGTGAAGGAACAGTGATAATTTCCCAAGTCAGGATGGAGTATGTCTTGGAGGGGAACTTGCAGGTGGTAGCCAGGACATATAACTACTGTCCTTCTACATAATAGAGGTTGTGTATTTAGAAGGGAGCTGTTGAACAAGGTTTGATTAGTTGCTGCAATGCATTTTGTAACTAGTACATAGTGCTGTCATTTTGCATCGGTGCTGGAGGGAGTGAATGTTTTAAGTTAGTAGGTGGTTTGCCATTTAGATGAAGACTTGTGATAAGGGTACTGCAATAATCATGGGCAATTTTCATCTTCATATAGATTGGATAAATCAAATTGGTGGAGGTAACCTTCAGGATGAGTTAGAACTTTTGGGATAGCTTCTCAGGACATTGCATTCTGTAACCAATTGGAGATAGGCTAGTTCAGATCTGATAATATATAACAAGACAGGATTAATTAATGATCTCTGCCGCAAAAGATTCTTCAAGCAAGAATTATCACAACATGATAAGTATTTCAAATAAAAACAGAAAGTTCTGGAGAAACTCTGCCAGTCTTGCAGCATCTTAGACAGAAACAGAGTTAATGTTTCAAGTCCAATATGAATCCTCTTCAGCTGTTGAAACACAGGAACAAAATCTGGGGCCATAGATTCAGATCAGATGGATTTGACAGATGGTGAGCAAATGTAGCTGCATTAAAAAAATTATTTCATTATAATTTACCACAGCAAGCTTACTAATCAGTTCTACTGTTAAGCTTTGAAAAAATCATGAATTTGTTGCATTTATGTCAACATTGCCCCGCTTTCAGCCACATAACTCTCACACCTTCTGCAATATCAATGTTCACCATCATTTAAGGAATATTATCATTTATTCCTGTTTACTGCATTCATTTTAAGAGTTTTCTATTAAGTGATTTTAAAAACTGTACTTATAGATTTATTTCAGAATTCTCCATTAACGCTCTACCTCAAAGTTAAAATTAACATTACTCAATCTGACCTAGGTTTTGTTTGCACCTACCCTGCTGGTACTGAAAATAAAGATTTGCAGAAGGAACTGTAACGAATGAAAAATCAAGTCAAAACCACCAGAAACATTCAAAGTGGCACACTGACAGTAACACAAGACACATGTACACACACCCAGTTGCATCAGAGGTTAGAACATCCTTTTTTTTTAGAAAGAGAAGTACTGTGAAATACAAAGTGTTTAATCTTACACCACTTCTCTTTTCTTGCAGTCACGGAATTAAACATGAAATTGTGCATGCTGTAAGAGAGTGCAGAGCTTTCTTCACCTGGGCTTTGTTGGCGGTTACACATTCCTCCCAGAGTCCACCTCCGGTCCAGCCGCCGCAGATGGGCTTTGCGTCTCTTAGTGACTACAAGCATGGAGGGAAATGTGAAAACAAAACACACAAAAAACAAACAGGAAAGTGTTTACAACAAAGAGATGAACATGTTGACAAAGCAATTACGAGAATCAAGACTGGAGGAAGTTTTGGAGCTGAACCTCTATAAATAATCCATTTATAGTAAAAACACCCAAAGCTGATCACGGCTACGTACTCTTGACATCTATGACTCTGTAAATTAGAAAAGGTCCAAGGTATTCCTTCAGTTTAGTAGTGCAGAATACATTCAAGAAAGCTGCATATCCCCATAACGTGTGCCCAATCTTGGCAACTATTCACTGCATAAACCAGAATTCAATGATGAGAGCTGGCTGGTAATTAATTGTAAAGGTGGGGAAGCATAGATCTGAAGCCCTTCTGTCTCATCAATAAGCTGTCCATAGTATCAAGGATTGTCTATAACAGCAACTTCATTTATTTAGGACTTTGGTGAGATAACGCCAGGAATAAAGTGCACAGGTTTGGTCTTTATAGGTGAGGATGTTAATACTAGCTTTAATGTAGAACAATTATTGTTCTCTAGGTTGGTTCCTAGATTGACAAGGTTGCCATATGAGGAGTGAGTGACTAAGATGAGCCCATATTCTAGAAGAATGAGAGATACCAAAATGGCAAGAGGCAGTTTTCCCTGGGTGGAGAGATTAGGGGTTAAATGCTAAGAATAAGGAGCCAACCATCTGAGACTAAGATAATATGGATGCCTTCACTCAAAAAATTGTGAATCTCTTGTCACAATGTAACTTCACAACTTTAGTCGCTGTTCATGGATTGAAATAATCAATAATAACTCTTTCTGGAATTAAATGTTCCTCAAGATGAAAGGGTCAAGGAGAAACAGTTATAAAGGAATTGAAAACATCATGTGAATTAACTATTTCTGGGAAGACACAACATGAAAACTCTGTCCTGGGACAGAGAAGATAACAACTGCTTTGTAATCCGCTGCCTCGTGACAAATGGGCAATTAAAACTGCCTGCAGAAGGAATGGTCTGAAGTGAAATGGTTAATTTCAGGAAAAGCTGTGTTTCAAACAGACAACTAACCCTGAATGTAACAGGGAACGGGGCGCTACCTCTGATAAGAAGACAAGCTGCAGACTTGAGGTCTCCAAAAGTGTAGTCATTGTTGAGAATGAAATAAAATAATGCATTATCAATAATGTCACACTGCAAACTTGAAAGAGAAAATTGTTTAAGAGCTAAATACCAGAACTCCACCCTCAGCAGAACTCTGAAGAACAACACTGCAGTAGGATCAAACACTGAAGACTTCCAGGGACAGGCACTATTGGTGGAATACTGGCCAGATTCCATCATTAGTCAGGTAATAGCCAGGTTGAGTTGGGAGGCTTAACTTGCTTAGTTGAGCTATCTATTTTGGTTGCTATAAGCTACAAAGATTAAATCATTCTTTCAGTACCTGACTGTCTGTGAGATTTCTTAATAAGTAGCCAAATTAAAGAAAACTTCTGGTGGTTTACCCACAACGCTTTGGAATTCTCTAACCCAGAAAGCTACGGATGCTTAATTGTTGAATATATTCAAAACTAAGATTGATAGATTTTTAATGACTAACTGTTTAAAGATAGTGGAGATGCAACAGTAAAGTGGAGTTCAGGCAGAAGATCAGCCATGATCTTATTGAACGGTACAGCAGGCTCCATGGACTCTTATATGAGAAACTATTTCTTTTTTTTATATATAACATCCTTAACATTGCAAAACACCACAAAGCATTTCACAGGGGCATTACTGGATAAGATTTGACAACGAGCTATATGATGAGATATTAGGGCAAGTTATCAAAGGCTTGTCCATAGTAGTAGGTTTGAAGGAGCTTCTTAAATGAGGACACAAGTAGTATAGAAAAAAGGTTTATGTAGGAAGTTCCAGGGAGGTACAGCCATCAATGACAGTGTGATTAAATGGGGTATGTGCAAGAATCAAAACCTGAAGGAGCAGAGATATTGGAGGCTGTAGAGTTGGAGGAGATGAAAAGAGAGAAAGGGTAACGACATAAAATGATTTGAAATTAAGAATAAACATTTTAAATTTAAATGGCTGCCTTCAGTGAGCACAAGGGTAATTGGCGAAGGAAACCTGGTGTTTATTAGAATCTATCAGTGGAATCTTAGAAATGTTGAACTTACTAGAGGGTAGAAAATGGGAAGTTTTGAGAACATCAGAGTAATTGAGCCTGAAGTAGCAAAGGAATTAATAAGTATTTTGATAACAGGTGACAACAATCAAGAGAGCTGATGGTGATCTGTAATTCTAGTGATGAAATAGAGCTAAGTGTCATCAGCATTTGTGCGAAATTCTGTAAGTAACAGTGTGTGAGCAAAAAGAGAAACAAGTGCAGAAAATTATCTGACTTGGACAATTAATGAGTTGATGCAGAGAGCTGTGCTGGCCAAGAATGAAGCTAATGATGTTTTATTCAGAGAATCCCATGAATTTGGGCATATGAATATCAAAACTTAACAAGACTAAGTTCTGTCTTTGATGATCTTGCATGAAAAGACAGTCTATCAGTCATTGTCCCAACTCATTCAAGAAGAACAATTCTAGAAAAATTCCATCAGCAGAAAGTGTCTCATGCTGATAAAACTGTATGAGCTGCTAGTCTTAGTTTAGGTCAAGTAAAAGTAGAAAATCCAAAGGTGTGGGAAGCATACCAGCGCTTTGGTGCAGTAGACTGGTGATTCCTTCAGTGCATAACAAGACGCTAAACACTCAATGCCGTGGGAATTTACCTCATGCTTTCAGGCTTCTATGAGCTAACCTACATAGGATGGTTCTATATAAAATGGTGAGGAAGGGGATACATTGTTCATAAAATCCCACTGATGTGAAGTAGAACTGAACAAAAGCTGCAGTCTCAAGATGTATCTAAAGTTGGTGACTGGCTGGAGTACGCATTAGGCTGTGGCCTATTGTGACCAATCTCCTTCTGTTCAGTACATTCTCAAATACAGCAACAGGAGTTATTGTGCAGAAGGCATGCTCTGTCAGTCATACTGGCTCTCTGGTTAATAGGCTGACAAGATTACTTACCAATTGCCATGAAAATACTGGCAGAAACATAAAAGCAGCAGAGTCAAAACTGACACAGGCTTTAGCTTCGAGATGCAACTTGTCACTAGACCATCAAACTGGTTTTAGAAATACATGACAAATCTCAAATTTGCAGATCTCACAGAAATTCATAAATGTATTTTAAGGAGATCACAAGGAGATAGTAACAGACCTTAGCAGAAATGGAGAGCTGAAATGGAAAGTCTCTGAACCAGTGAAAATACAATCTTTTTCGTAGAATCCCAAAGACTGTTCCCAGCATGTCAGTTTTTATAATTTTGACATTTAGTCACTCATCCATAAGCCATATTTCTGAGGTTTTAGTAAACCAGCAGTGAGCAAATCGAATAATACTGTCACTGGTATTCCTCTCATAGGTGAAACTACAAATAGTGGTCACACAAAGATTGGCTTCTTAGAGAAAGAGCACATGCAACTGCACTAAAAAAGCTAAGGGAGCCACTCCAATCACCTACACACTGAAAAAAAATAAATTATAGAATGCACTGGTGGTGTGGCTGCATTTATTGCCCAACCTTGGTTACCCTAGGCATTCTTGAATTGCTCTATTCCTTTTAGTGACATTGCTCTCACAATTCTGTTTGATAATGAATTCCAGAATCTTAATGCAATGCTTGTAGTAGATGTCCAAGATAAAACAATGTATGAATTTGAGTTAGATTTGGAGGTGGTGATGTTCCAGTGTGTTTACTCTTTTATCTTCATTTGTTTGAAGAAGTCAGGTGAGTAGAGGTAGCCATGGGGGAAAAGTGAACGGGCTCTTCAACAGGCTGAACTGCTTATTTCTGCTTTGATGTCTTATGATTAAGTGAGAGACTGGAAATGAGGACCAGTACTGTACCAAGGATGCTACCCAGGCTCATGGCATATCTCTCCCCACAATATCTGTGCTAGGATCTTACTCTGACTCAGTGCTTTCAAAACAAAAGCTAAGAGTCCAGCAAGTTATTTATTTTCTGTTGATACTATCGGTTTTCAGTGCTAACTGCTCACTTCTGTTTAATCAAACCAAACATTTCTCCAGTCCAGATATCACAAGCAGTTTTATTTTTAGTAATGACAATGAGACTACAAATAAGTAATAGCTGTTTTAACACTCTGAGTAACAACTACCTTACATCATTGTGAAACATCCACACAGTCTCAGCCTAACAATTTTGGAGACACAATAGGAAAACTGGAGCCACTTTGTATATTGGACTGGGTGAACAGATTATAAACATGAAACAAAAGGTTACTGCACATGCTAAAAGCTCAAGGTGTTGGGGTAAGAGATTAGCATGGATATAGGATTAACTAACTACCAGGAAACGAGTTAGATAAATGGGTCATTTTCAGATTTGCAAACTGCATAGAGTGAACTGTCACAGACATCAGCACTAAAGCCTCAACAACTTTTACTTTGTATTAGTAACTTGAATGAAGAGGCAGACTGCACTGTAGCCAAATTTGCAGATGATACAATAGTTGGTAGGAAAGTAAGGTATACGAGTGTACAGAAGTCTGCAAAGGGGTATTGTTAAGTTAAGTAACTAGGCAAAAATTTGCTAAATGGAATGCAATCTTTATTTTTTCAAGAGATGTCGGTCTCACTGGCAAGCAGGAGGCTGGAAGAACACAGGCAGCATCAGGAGGTCGAAAAGTCAACTTTTCGGGTGTAAACCTTCTTCAGGACTTTGCTGAGAACTTCTTCAAAGTGGGCATTCTTTGAAGAGACTTCACAGTGGTACAAACTTGGTTCAAGACAAAAAAACTGCAGATGCTGGAATCCAAGTCCTGAAGAAGGTTACACCCGAAAAGTCAATTTCTCCACCTCCTGATGCTGCCTGGCTTGCTGTGTTCTTCTAGCCACCTGCTTGTCTACATTAGATTCCAGCATCTGCACAATTTCCCTTCTAAATACGGGAAAATGTAAGGTTGTTCAGATTTTTTTAATTGGAAGACAGTGGAGGATGCTGCAGTACAGTTGGATCTGCATTTATCTTGTCCATGCATCACAAAGATGCAGGTACAATAAGTCATTAGGAAGGCACATAAGACCATAAGATCATAAGGCACAGGAGCAGAAGTAGGCCATTCAGCCCATCTACTCTGCTCTGCCATTCAATGAGGTCATGGCTGATCTGATAATCCTTAATTCCATTTTCTTGTATTTTCCCCATAACCCTTGATTTCCTAATTGACTAAAAATGACTATCTCACTCTCAAATATACTTAATCACTTAGCTTCAACAGTCCTCTGTGGTAAAGAATTCCACAAATTCACAAAGCTCTGAGAGAAGAAGTTCCGCCCATCTCTGTCCTAATGGTGTGACCCCCTTCATCTGAGATTATGCCCTCTGGTCCTAGACCATCCCACAAGGGGAAATAGCCTTCCTGCATCTACCCTGCCAAATCCTCTAAGAATCCTGTTTGTTTCAACAAGATTACCTCTCATTCTTATATATTCCAATGAGTACTGGCCTCCCTCCCCTCCTCCAAAATCAGTTCAATGGGATTGACGTTGCGAGCACTTGCTACGTCCACTCCCCGTACAGGAGACAAGGCAGCAGCACCGTGTGCAAGCCCCCACCCTATCCACCCTCAACCCCGTCCCCAGTCCAACCCCACCCTGCCCCCAACACCGACCAATCGCGTTGCCCAGTCTGCCCCCAGCCGCCCCCAAACCTGTCCAACCACACCCCCCTGTCCACTCTGCCCCAACCTTGCCCCCACTCTCATCCACGCCACCTCCACCATTCCCCCTCCCCTCAA
The DNA here is from genome assembly GCF_047496795.1 of Chiloscyllium punctatum. NCBI lineage: Eukaryota > Metazoa > Chordata > Chondrichthyes > Orectolobiformes > Hemiscylliidae > Chiloscyllium > Chiloscyllium punctatum. Next base: position 17,684,581 of record NC_092776.1, on the reverse strand, counting down.
CATCATATTTCCATTTAGAAGATTAAGAGGTGATCTTATTGAAACACTTAAGATCTTGAGAAGATTGGACAAGATGAATACTTAGAGATGTTTTCTTTAGTGGAGGAGACAAGAATTAGGGGACACAATTTAAAAATAATACATCTCCCTTTTTAGAAAGAAATTAGGATATTTTATTTTCTCAGAGAGTCATTACAATGTGAAACTCTCTTCCACAGAAAATAGTGGAGGCTGGGTCTTTAACATTATTCAAGGCTGAGTTTGAGAAATTCTTGATAGACAAACAAGTACAGGGCAGACATGAAACTAGAGAAGAGATCATAAGCAGATCAGTCATTATCTTACTGAATGTTAGAACAAGCTTGAAAAACTAAATGAAAACCTTGTGCTCCTAGTCCCATGATCCTATATTCTACAGAAAGCAGTGGAGGCTGGGTAACTGAATCTATTCAAGTTCGACAGATTTTTGATTGACAAAGGAACTAAGGGCTATGTGAGTTAGGCAGGTAAATGAAGGTAAAGCCTTAATCAGGTAAATCATGATCTTAATGAATCATACAGTTAAATCCATAGCCTGAATGGACTACTCCTATTCCTATTTCTTATGTTCATAGAAGAAGGAGAGAAGAGAGACACACTTCCCTATTCCTGACACAGATGTGATCCAATGTACTGGAGGCAAATGAACACTGTATCAGGAACCCTTCATTAAACAGATATGAAGTCATTCTCTGGCTACAATGGATCTGATTCTCATGTTGAAATGGGCCAATGTAAAATCTGGTATTCACTAGAGAGGAAACTTCTCCCTCACGCTGAAGCTCAAACCTTGGTCCTGGGCTGCAGGATGATGTTAACTCAAAGAATAAATTTACAGAACAACTTTTTGTAGCTCCAATTGCCTTATTATTGGAACAGATTAATTATTTCCACCCACAGTACTCAGAGAGTTAAAAAATAATTGCTGTTGTACAACAAAATGATTCAAAACAATCATTGAAAATAAACTGGAAAAAGGTGAACAAATAAGGTCTAGAAATTACATGAAGAGACACAACTTTAAGAACTAAGCAAGAAAATGAGTAAAGATTAAATCAATACACAATAAATTAGGAGATGGAAACATTAGACGCAACAAGAATATTGGACTTGCTGGTTTCACCTTGTACCATACTGGTAGTTGGATAATGCAACAATCGTTGATTAATCATAGTAGTAAACCTCTATTAACAGACACAAACATGAGGATAAGAAAACCCTAACACTGGAGAGCTTTAGAATGCATGTTTAAATTTCCCCATTTCTCTGAGCAACCTACAATCACATATCATATCCAAAATTATTCATGGACTGGATCCCATAATATTAAATTTTCTCAATGAAATCTATCTTACTTTCATTCAAATGAGCAAACAGAATCACTAAATTAGATTTGTACAGTAGAGAAGGAGGTCATTCAGCTCATCATGTCTGCACTGGCTCTGTAATGCAACATTTCACTCAGTGCCATTCTTTTACTTTCTCCCCATAACCCAGCACATTCTTCCTGTTCAAATAACCATACAAATCCCTTTCTAATGTCTCAATTGAACCAGCCCCCACTACACTCTCAAGCAGTGCATTCTAAGCCTTAACGACTGCATGAGAATATTTATCCTCACATCAGCTTCTTTCACTAATTACTTTAAATTGGTGCACTCTCGTTCTTGATCCTTTCACAAGTGAGAGCATTTTCTTCCTATTTGCTCTGACCAGAGCTCTATTTTGAATAAATCTCCTCTTAGCCTTGTCTTCAACAAGGAGAGCAGTCCCAATCACTCCAATCTAAACAGCTGAAATTCCTCAACCCTTTAACATTTCTTGCACTCTCACCAACACCATCACAAGTTTCCTCAAGTTTGGCATCCAGACGTAGGCACAATATTTTAGCTAAGACCTAAGTAGTATTTTATACAAGTTCAACATAAACTCCTTGCTCTACACTCTAAGCTCTCATTAAGACCAGGCTGTTACGTACTTTATGAGCCACTCTCTCCACTTCTCCTTCCACCTTTCATGATTTATGCACATTTACATTTATGTCACTCTGCTCCTGCACACCTTTTAGATTATACACTTTATCCTTTTCAAGTTCTACACTGCTTTCCCTGCAGTTTACAATGCTTCCAAGTTATGTACCATCCACAAAATTTGAAAGTGCGCCTGTACCCAAGCTCTAGACCATTTATAGAAATGCAGAGGTCCCAACACCGACCTCTAAGGAACTCCAGTATGAATTCTTCTTCAGCCCATGTAATATCTGTTTCCTATAACTCGGCCATCTTTGTATGTACATTTCACCCAGCCCTTCTATTCTATGAGCTCTAACTTTGTTCTTAAGTGTTGTGATTCCAGCTTTCTTAATAGATCCTCAAAGAATTTGATCTCCCTTGCATAATATCACGTTGACTCTGCTTGATTTTACTAAAATTTCTTTTCCTGTTAGTTAGCCAATCCATTATTCATGCTAATATATAATGCCAACATGATCAGTTCTTATTTTGTGTGGTTAAACTAAACACTGAAAGGTTAGATTCAGTTGCATGGGAAATTATGCAAAACGTTAAAGTGGGAGGGCTCAACAGAGATGATTAAAGTTTCCAGAACAAGTAAAGTGTGGAAAGGATCAGGAATCCAACTTCAGACACAGCAGATAAGGGAACAGCTATGAGAATGTGGGCAGTCAATGCAGGACTGAGGGTGTTGTACTTAAATGCATACAGTAGATGAAACAAAGTAAATGAGCTTGCAGCTCAGATTGAAATTGGCAGGTTGTGAGTATCACAGAGACGTGGACGTGCAAGAGGGTCAGGGCTGGAAACTAAACTTCCAGGTAGATGGACAAAGCGGGAGAGTTACCTTGTTAGTAAGAAATTAAATTAAATCAATAGCAAGAAGAAATATCACGTCAGAAGGTGTAGAATCTGCGATGGGTAGAATTGAGGAACTGTAAAGGAAAACAATTTGTGTACAGGCCTTGTAACAGTAGTCAGGGTGTGGGGAAGAAAATAAATCAGGAGATAGAAAAGGCATATAAGAAAGGCACTATTACAAGTACTATGATGAAATACTTCAATATGGAAGTGGACTGAGAAAATCAGGTTGGTAGAAGATCTCAAGAAAAGGAATCTGTGGAATGTCTACGGGTTGGATTTTTGGAGCAGCTTGTGGTAGACTCCATTAGGGAACAGGCAGTTCTGGTTTTGGTGATGTGTAATAGGCAGTCTTGATTAGAGAGCATAAAGTAAAGGAACTGCTAAGGAGCAGTGACCATAGCTTGATAGAATCCACCCTGCAGTTTGAAAGGAAAAAACTGGAATCAGGTGTAACAGGATGACAATTGAGCAAAGGTAACTACAAAGACATGAGGGAAGAGCTGGCCAGAGTTGATTGGAAGGGCAACCTCACAGGGAAGACAATGGAGCAGCAATGGCAGGATGTTCTGGCAATAATTTGAGGGCACAGCAGAAATTCATCTCAAAGAAGAAGACGATGTAGTGAAGATTCGTGGGAAGTCAGAGGATGGGGAAGCCTTTCAAAATCAGTAGAGGATAACTAAAAGAGCAATAAGTGGGGAAAAGATGAAATATAAGAACAAGCTAGCTAGTAATGTAAAAGAAGATTGCAAGAGATTTTTAGTTATCTAGATGAAAAGACAGAGGCAAGACTGGACATTGGACCACTGGAAAATGAGACTGGATAAGTAGTAATGGGGAACAAAGAAATGGCGGAGGAACTGAATAGGTATTTTACATCAGTCCTCACAGTGGAAGGCACGAGCAGCAGACCAGAACTTCAAGAGAGTTGCAAGTCAGAGGTAAGTGTAGTGACCATCACTAAGGACAAGGTGGTGGGGAAGCTAAAATGTGAAGGTGGATAAATCACCAGGACTACTCTTCAGAATTCTGAAGGAGGTTGATGAGGAGGTTGTGATCCTTCAGGAATCACAGGAGACAGGATGGTCCCAGAATGGCTAATGTAACACCCCTGCTAAGACTGAAGGGAGGCAGTGAACAGTAAATCATAGGCCGGTTAACCTGACCTCAGTTTTTTTGAGCCCATTATTAAGGGATAGAATTGGGGAATACTTGGAAGAGCATTGTAAAATAGGGCTGAATGGGCACAGTTTCATCAAAGAGAGGTCATGCCTGACAAACCTATTACAAATTTTTGAGGAGGTAACAAGCAAAGTTAGACATTGGAGAGCCAATGCATTTCCAGAAGGCCTTTGACAAGGTGGTGCACAGGAAGATGCTAAATGAGGCAAGAGCCTATGGTATTAGAAGCAAGGTACTAGCATGGATAATAGATTGGCTTACTGGAAGAAGGTTGAGAGTGGGGATAAAGGGGTCTTTTTCAGGATGGCAGAGTTCTGCAGGGGTCTATGTTGGGACCACAATTATATTCATTATACATTAACAATCTGGATGAAGGAACTGAGGGTATTGTTGCTACATTTGCAGGTGATACAAAGATAGTGGAAGGACAGATAGTGTTGAGGAAGCAGGAAAGCTGCTGAAGGACTTGGACAGGCTCGGAGAATGGGCAAAGAAATAGCAGATGCAATACAATAAGGGAAAGCATGAGGTTATGCACTTTGGTAGGAAGAATTGAGATATAGATTATTGTCTAAATGAGAAAGGCTTTAGAAATCTGAAGCATAAAGGTGCTTAGGAGTCCAAGTTCAGGTTTCTCTTAAAGTTAACATTCAGGTTCAGTTGGCAGTTAGGAATAGCAGAGAAGTCCAACTGAGGCTGTATAATACTCTGGTCATTTGGAATATTGTGAGCAGTTTTGAGCCCTGTATCTAAGGATGGATGTGCTGGCCTTGGAGAAAGTTCAGAGGGGGTTTATAAGAATGATCCCAGGATGATGGGTGTGTCATATGAGGAATGGCTGAAGACTCTGGGTCTGTATTTGATGGATTTTAGATGGATTGAGGAGTGGTGAGATCTCATTGCAACTTACAGAATACTGAGAGGTCTGCATAGAGTGGACATGGAGCAGATGTTTCTATTAGTAAGAGAGACTAGGACTCAAGGGTACAGCCTCAGAGAGAAAGAAGGCCTTTTAGAACAGAGATGACAAGGAATTTCTTCAGCCAGAAGTTAGTTAGAATGTGAAAATCATTGCGCAGTGGGCAGTGGAGGCCAAATCATTGAATGTCTTTCAGACAGAGATAGCTAAGTTCTTGATTTGTAATGAAATCAAGATTATGGGGAGAAGGCAGTAGAATGGAATTGAGTAGTATTTCAGCCATGATCAAACAGCAGAGCAGACGTGATAGACCAAATAGCCTAATTCTGCACCTATATCTAATGTTTTTTATGGTGTAATAACCTTTTATGTGGCATCTTACTGAATTTCCCACTTTTGGGAAATTTAAAGCACTACATCTATTGCTTCCCAATTGTCCATTCTGCTTTTTGCATCCTTTAATAATTTGTGAAACACAATTTTTCTTGCATGCTGACACACGATTTTCCAACTATCTTGCTCCTACTTTCTGAATAACAGATTCCAACATTTTGCCAATGACAGACATTAGATTAAGTGGCCTACTATTTCCTGTCTCTGTCCTTTCTTGGATGCAGGAATAACATTCGTGGCTTTCCAATCTGCTGACACTTCTTCAGAATCTTGGGAATTCTGGATGATTACAACCAATGCATCTATTACCTCTGCAGCCAGTTCTTTTAATTCCCTAAGATGCAAACCATCAGATCCAGGGATTAGTCAGCCTTTAATCATGCTGGTTTTCCTGGTATTTTTTTCAACTGCTTTAAGTATCACCCTTCTCTTTGCCACTTGATTTTCTCAATTATTTTTTGAATCATCCTCAGTCTTCTACTATAAAGAAAAATACAAAGTATTGTTCAAAGCCTCTACTATTTCTTGGTTCTCCATTATTAATTTAGCTGCATCATCCAAAAGACCAACATCTACTTTAGCTTCTCTTACACTGGACACAGATGTATCTGAGAAAGTATACTGGCAATGCTCTACCTGAATAAGTTAAACTCACATCACTGGGTACAAAAACAAAAAGTGCTGGGCAAAATTCAGCAGGCCCAGTACCATCTGCAGAGAGAGAAACATAATGAATGTTTCAAATCTGATGTGACTCTTCTCTGAACTGAGAAATGCGTTACCCAAATAAATTAAATCACTGAGTACTGATTAAGCAAAGCAGCAAATGGCATATTTGAAGAATGGATCCATTACCTTCTCCAGCTCTTGTAGTGCTGATGTCCAGGTCATCTCGGGTTCCATTTTGTGCTTCTAGATATGTGGCTGGGACCCAGCCCTGCTCCTCTGCTGTACTGACAAACCACCAACCTGAAATGGAGAAAGTAAAAATTAAACTCAGTACTGATAGTAGTTGTTCAGACAAATCTAGCATTGGTCTTGCGATATTTTTGTACAATGGTCATCTCAACCATGAAAAATACAATTAAAAATACTGTTAAACTTAGTTTGCAGTGAGCCAGCATGAAATCAGGCAGACTTAAAGTAGGACAAAAGAGTTGTGGGCAGCTTAGATTTAGCACAAGGTCAGGGAGGCAGCTTAAAACAGCATGCGAGAACACTGGAAATTTTTTGATTTGAGAGATATAGAAAATCAGAATTGTAACTTCACTGGAAAACAGTTTTAAGGAGACCAAGAGTTGAACAGGATGGATGAGTTTGAAAAATATTCAAAGGGTAATATTGCAGGAAAAACAGTTTACTAAGTGGTGTCAGGAGCCTGCACAGGTTGAATGGTAACAAAAACAGAAATTGCTAGAAAAGTTCAGCAGGTCTGGCAGCATCTATGGAGAGAAAGTAGAGTTAACATTTCAGGTCCAATGACCTACCTTCAGAATTGTGACTTTGATAAGTAAAGATTGGTGAGTATTTCTACTAGCCTAATTTAATGTAAAAATTGGTCTTTCGCACCGTATACAGTAAATTAGGTTGGAGGAAAGGCAGGTGAACAACTGTTTGGGGCCCTGAATGGAGACAAGGTGGGTGGTGTGCAGGCAGGTATTGCATCTTTTACAGTTGCAGGGGAAAGTACCTGGGAGTTTGGGGGGTTGGTAGGAAGAGTGGCACAAACCACGGACTGGCGATGGGAACAGTTCCAGTCACCAATCCGATTAACTCCCCCCCCCCGCCACCTTGTCGACCAACCAAGTCGCACCCTCTACCTGTGTTCACCGATCTCTACTTCACCACTCATCCCATGTCCCCCACCTCTTTATCTGCAGCTCCCTTTACACCCACTCCTAGTCCTGAAGAAGGGTTATACCAGAAACGTTGACTTGTCCACCTCCTGATGCTGCCTAGCTTGCTGTGTTCTTCCAGCCTCCTGTTTGTCTACCTTGGATTCCAGTATCTGCAGTTTTTTTGTCTCTAACCATATATCGAGTTGTAGTTACTGGAAATCTGTGTTTTGGATCTAAAGCAGCAACTGGAGTCACTGCAGACTATATGCAAGACTAAAATTTTCATGGATAATTTATACAACAGGGTGGTCACACTGCAGCTAAGGAATGCAAAGGCAGAAAGAGAATGGGTGATTGTCAGAGAGTAAAAACATCAAGCAAGAAGTGCAGCTCATAAACCTCTCAAACAGGTTTTCTGTTTTGCTTACAGCTGAGGGAGTTGGTGTATTAGGGAATGTAATGAGAGGCAACTCCAAGGCATCAGAATGACTGTCCTGCGTGGGGGAGAGAATGAAAAAGAGTGGGAAAACCAAAGTGATAGAGGATTATATCAAAAGGAGAACAGATGTTTCTGCATCCAGAGACGTGACACCAGGAGTGATGCTGCAGCCAACTGGGGTAGTACGCTATAAATCGAGCCCGACTGTTCCTCAAGTTGTACCAATGTTAAAGTTTATTTTATAAAATACACATAGTACCCCAATTTTCCTGATTTTCAGACCAACAATGATAGAAATCATGGAGTAGATTTCTGTCCTTAACAAGAATTATTATCTAACATCAGTACTTAGACAACAGCTATAGGTAAACAGAAATATACTATTGGCATATAACAATACCAATTAAAATTTTAATTGTTATGAATTCCTCTTATACATACACATACTAACAAATAGGGAAATAGATTATTGGCAGAGGTAGAATAAAATGGAACATCAATTCAATGGTCTTTGCTTCCCTGTTCTTTTGATCCTTCTTCAGCTGGCCAGGTCTTTGGAGATCAGTTATCTTTCCCTGTAAGTTTCCACTAGTTCATTTAGAAAATGTCTCTGATTTATCTCTTCTCATTGCACAAAATCAAATCTTGGATGGCCTATCACTGAAATGATTATCAAGGTATCAAATATCAAGATTATTAAAACACACTCAAAGACTTCATCCGGCACACTCTAATGTGGTTTGCCCAGTCAATGTGTAGATTTAAATCACCTATGATTAATGCCGCACCCTTGTGGCATACATCTCTAACTTAATGTGATCCTGTACCTCACCATTACTGTTTGAAGGGCTGTAGACAATTCCCATTTTTATTTTTCACACCTTGTTACTTTTTTAGCTCTACCCAGATTGAATCCACATTTACATTTCCTGCACCAACATGCTTTTTCACTCTTGCACCAATTTAATCTTTCATTAACAAAAGCCATCCATTCTTCTTCTCCATTCTGCCTGTCCTTCCTATAGGTTGAATATCCTTGGATGTGTATTTCCTAGCTTTGATCACTTCAAATTATGTCTCAGTAATCAGAATCATATTGTAAACATTTACAAATATTTGTCCTGTTAATTCATTCACCTTTTTGCAAACATACTGTGCTTTCAGACTTGTCTTTATGACACTTCTACAAATTTTTTTTGTATTCCACACTACTTGTTCTTACTCCGTGTATCATCTGACTACCACTTTTGGTTTCTAATTTTCTCTCTTTCATTTTCCTCTTTGTTTCCCTCACTCTTGTCTCCCCACTTAGGTTCCCATGCCCCTGCCATTCTAGTTTAATCCACAGTACTAGCGAATGGTTCGGTGATGATATTGATCCTGGTCTTGTTGGGCTGCAACCCATTCAACTTTTACAGATTTCAGAATTGATTCCTTAGAACTGGTCAAAACGTCTCTCAAGTATCTAAATTCTTTTTATTGTATACCATCCCTCCAGCCATGCATTCATTCGATTACTGCCGTCCAGGTCCTGTTTGGAGGTAGGGTCCAAATGTAGTATTTCTAATTTTGCAGATTATTTCTTAAGTAGTAAACTGGAAGGTGTAAATGTAAAAAGCACTTAGATATCCTTGTTAATGTGCCACTGAAGAGTAATATGCAGCCACAGCAAGCTATTAGGAAGGCTGTTGGAATGTTAGCCTTAATAGGAAAAGTATTTGAATACCAGGAGCTGTGAAGACTTACATCAATTGTAGAAAAGCTTGGATAGATCACACATGGAGTACAGTGTGCAGTTTTGGCTTTCTTACCCCA